>NW_026461546.1:0-68030 GCF_021730395.1 Mercenaria mercenaria | reverse complement strand
TGCAACAGAAACAGCCTTATCTTTCCCTGCTAGGTAGACAGGAACCAGTTCTTTAACATAGAAGGTGTAAAACACGTTAGTAATCTTAGTTGAAAAAGCAGGGAATCGCAAAAGCGAACCATGAACACATAGGTAGCTCTTCAGAGGTCACATGAAAATGATTACCGAAAAGTGTATAAAAGTGAGAATTAGGAAGATTTGTCAGCGTGTTTGCATGACATATAGCCCTGTACAGTGTTGATATTTTCTAGTCTTTTGCGATCCTGCAGTTTGTTAAATATTCTATTTTATAATACAGTACCACTGAAGTTGGTGTTTAGGGAATGTGAGAAGTGCTGCACCTTTCATTAAGTGTCAATTTTTACCTAACTGTGTCGGTCATTCAAGCTCGTGCATTATTATTTAGGCGTACCTACATTGCTTATCAGATCTATTTTCACAAGACAATTCTTTTTTATGTATGTTTCTGGTTGTTCCGATACAGACTTTTATTTCTCATTACGAGTAGTTTTTCTTCAGACTGTATATAGACGGTATAGTTGCAAAAGAATGTAGTGTTTATACCACAATATAGCATGAATCATAAACCTACCATCGGCAAACCACAAGTTTCATTGAGGCTACTGGTCTGATAGTGTAGATGCGAACGACAAGAAGAATAAACCTATCATCATGGGTTTAAGCATACAATGTATAAGTATGCATACCATAGCACACTGTTAAACACACACACACACACACACACATACATACACACACACTCATACACAGAAACGTGCACTTGTCTGAAATATTACAAATGATAGAGGTAGCATGGAACACTTAGATGCGAAAATTTTGGGCACGGACGGTTTTACATGTAGCGAGCCGCAATATTGCACTTCCCTTATGAGCAGAATCAGGGTGGCCATTTTATAAATTGCGTGCATGTTTTGTGCTTTTATTATAGACAAGATCAGGATTCTCATACAAGAATAAAGCTAGTTATCAAAACGAAAGTTTTACACCAGCCATGAAAAATAGCATGCCAAAATCATCAATTTTGCACTATTTGAAAAGCCTGGAATGATCCCGTTGCAAGAACTTGCGATCTCTGTGTGCTTTTGATTTTCATTTGGCTGACTACTGGCTTCCGTATTTCCTTTGACAGTGACTTATTGTCTCAGCAGTTGGAATTCTACTAACAAACTTGTCGAAATACTTTTTTAAGTTGTTTACATTCCTGATTTTTTATCATAGTCACCGAGTTACAGTGTGTGCAAAACCTAGCCAAAGAACCAATCAGATCATGGAAAGTGATGCTTAAAGACACAAATGCATTTTAAATTTTCTAAAACTGCGGCAATCTAGAGACTCTCAGCAGGTACATCACGGATTTCATACATTAAAGTATCTTTATCACCTCCATACACTTGAAGCAACACACAATCTAAATGATATTTTTTGTTTTCTCATTTTATATCTGAAAAATTCTGCTTGTCCACAGACACACAGAATGAAAATTGCATTTGTCCGCCGGCAAAAAATCACGAGTTGGACAAGTTGGATATAGGAATCCCACATCCCTCCAGGGATGGGTGGGTCAAAGAACTTCGAGCATCAATAATTTATACATAAAGCACAGACGAACAGCTACGTTTTCGTTTGGTTAGGTGTTTATCCATTCTAAGTTCGTATTTATCCAGCACTGTTACAGTTGATAAGTAAGGTCTTATTGCAATTTCTGGTACTTTAAAATAGTTCGAAACATAAAACATGTTCATTCTGAAGACTTCTTTGAGTACATTTTAATGAATTCCAGCCACATAATGTGACATGTCGATTGAAATATTTAGTACACAAAACATATTATCAATACAGGATATTATGGCTATCAAAAGTTTTACGCTAACGTTGCATACTAACATAAAAACATGAAAAAGACAGGGAAATTAACTATATACATCGTCTTTCTGTCAGCCATGTTGACACTGAGTTAGGGTCGCTGAACAGAGTTAGGAGTATCCGCGCATATTTTTCTTCCTCTCTGACATTCGAACAAACCGTCTGATTGTGTTGTTTTTTTGTTGTTTTTTTTTGGTTGGATTTAACGTCGCACCGACACATGATAGGTCATATGGCGACTTTCCAGCTTTAATGGTGGAAGAAGACCCCAGGTGCCCCTCTGTGCGTTATTTCATCACGAGCGGGCACCTGGGTAGAAACAGCGACCTTCCGTAAGCCAGGTGGATGGCTTCCTCACATGAAGAATTCAACGCCCCGAGTGAGGCTCGAACCCACATCGATGAGGGGCAAGTGATATGAAGTCAGCAACCTTAACCACTCGGCCACGGAGGCCCCCAAATCGTCTGATTGGTTCAAATAAAAATTGATTTGCGAAAATAAAAATAGCAATATCGGAAATCCAAAATATACAAAAGACGAATATGAATGGGTCATTTCAGATCTTCGTTTAGAAGAACAAGTACTTTAGTCAGATTGATATAAAAAAACTTTTTTTGGCGGGAAACTGCACGCCCATTTCATGTCATTCCTTCCGTTATGATCTATAGTGCATTTTATTTGACCTGGCAGGGCGTGGTTTCGCGACGGCCCGCTACATTTTTGTGGAGGGTATGTAGTACATGTAACCAATGTAGCGTTGAATTTTAGTCGTTGGTTTACCAAAGATAAGGGAATGAGACGATAATATTGCTCTAACTATTTTGCTCGTTTTTTGAGATTACCATTATTTGCATATGTCAGAGATTAAGTCCGCCCCACAAGGTCAAATAAAACAGACTATAACAAACGCGTTTGTATATTATGAACTTCTCATATCGATATTAAAGTGTCGTGCCAAAGGAAACGTAATTGATTTAATCCAAGAAATTAAGTTGAAAAACTACCCAAACAAAAAATCCCAATAAACACTGTCAATAAACACCACTAAAACCATGATCCGCAAGCGAGTTGTTAATCCAATAAACACCATCAAAACCGTGTTCCAATTTCACATGCAAATGAGCTAATGGTTCGCTAATTAACATAAATGTGTCATTTAACAACACGCTAATGGAGCACACAATAGATCGCTCAATGGAACGCATAATAGATCATAGAATGGATCGCTTAATGGATCGCATAATGGATCACTTAATGGAACGCATATATAATAGATCGCTTAATAAATCACTCAATGGAATGCGTTTCATCAAACGGATACATTCCTAACTACAGGCTGTATTTAATTGAAACCTGATGCATTCAGTTTTGGCAAATCGTTAATGTGATTGGGTATAGCCTGGATTTACAGAGATATGCAGTAACTGATGAAAAGGTTTTTCTGTTAAAATTATTCAAATATTAATTTGTTAAATTATATATATATTATTATTATATATATAATACAAACTGAGCAATCATTCAACGTTTTCATGATCATTTGGATGCAGTTTTATACAAATTATTTGATAAATCATGCAGCTTACAGAAATCCCATCTTTACTTTTTGGGAAATATATGGACAGACAAAGAGAAACATATATTTATTAACTAGTTTAAGAAAGTACCTAAGAAAGTAATATACAGGTCATTTGAATCGGCATTTCAAAAACTATTGTGTTATGCATTTGATAAATCTTTGAATTGTAACATACATAGAAATCTATAAAGAATCACAATGTTAACATGCATTTATCTATACTGAATTGTAAGTACAATGGTATGTATTAAAAAAAATACCTTTACACATGTAGTTGTAAATCATAGAAATTAAATTAAATAAAAACCACCATTTTCTCTTCGGTAAATCCATATCATTTCCAACCTCTACACTTATAATCTACAAAATGCACTAATTTCTGTCCCTCTATATTATACCTTAGATGAGATTACATAACATAACCGTAACAACCAGAAGATCTGCTGTTACGGTACATTCGATGGATTAGAACCGTATGTTTCCTGATAAAAGAGGAAAACGCCTTCTGAATGGCTCTGTAAAGTTAATAACTCGCTTCAAAATCGTGATCCATTTGATGGAACACGTTCTGTTAGCGATCCATTGCAACCATTTCTTGATTGTTTCAATGGATCACTAATGGAACGCACTAACAAACACCAAAAGAGCGGTTTTGATAGTGTTTATAAGGTGTTTTTATAGGGTTTATTAGAAATTTTTTTGCTTGGGTACACACCGTTCAATCCGATCTAGTGAATGCGGTTGGTCTGTCGACAACAGTTCAGTATATACATGTACCTATTTTGGTAGAAGTGAGTATTGGCCTGATTTTTTACATTTTCCCGCACTATCGTAGCAGAAAGAATTATACAGTTTTATTCCCGGTTTAAAAAGGACTATACCGACGAAATCATGACCTAAACAGGATATTATCCAGCGAGAAATTGCAGAAAAAAGTGTGCAAAATTTCGACAAAATGAGTAATTTGATGAATCTGCCGCAGATATTCTTTTTGATTCGTAAACCTGAAATATTTGAAACATACCATCATAAATTTCAATTATTTCTCTGCAATTATTCGACACCACAGCTTCCAGTTCGCTTTTTTTGCAAAGATATTTCCTTTTGAAGCTGGTACGCCTTGGTAATTTGGGTAAAGAGAACGGCAGTTGATATTGAAATATTGGTACAGATGAATGCAGTTAGATCAGTGGATTGGATAATGTGAACGGCAGTCAAATTAAAACAACTTCATATTTGTCTCTCCAACAATTAGGCTACTACCGATCTTGACAAAATAATTAAATGTTGTTTGTACATTCTGTCTAATCTAAAAAAAGACAAGCCTGAAACTATTATTGGAATTGACAGTTGCATTGGAGACGCAATGCCAACGGAAGATCTTTACCGTGTTTCAAAATCAAGTAGATCTGTAGGTTTTGTAAAGACTAGGGACCCTTATCTTCAGAAACATATTTTAGAGATACAACTTTGACGCCTTAGCCTTATCTCCAGCGTGTGACGACAATAATATTTTATTTAGTTGTCTATCATTAAATGTTTTTTTTTTCGTCAGCTACAAATACGAAGAAAAAGAACGTCAATCAATATTTACATAACTTTGTTACATAGATCTTATAACATTTGCTTAATCAGCAATCAAGACAAGTAGCTGGTGTCGTCCTTCGTTTCGTGTAATCCTCTAGCGTATAAGTACGAATGTTTCGTACTCAGTTTGCTTCGATCCCGGATACAGTGCGAACTGAATTTTAGGCGGTGCCACAGTGCTTCCCGCTTTGGGGTGCTTGTGTAAGACGATACGTACATAAAGACAGTGTATTCTTATGTTTTGCGTATACGAGGTTCCTCTTATCAATGGCATAAAAACACTAAAGGAAGGCCATCATTGACATACGGCTTAATTTGTATGAGTTTTGCTAAGCAACTTAACAACAACACGATCTACTGTCATTTAGTCTGCAGTATAATTCCATGCGTTATTGCATTAAAAGTTGGCTAGTTTAAGTTGTAGTTGTCTTATTTAGGTACGGATTCATCTATTAGAATACACCGTTTGATGCGCTAATTTGTAGTTCTATAATTCATGCACGTCTAGTGTACTGTTGCGCCGTCTATAATTTCAAATTCACTCTAAAAAGGTAATGGCAAATTTTATTTACCGTCGCTTTGTGAAACAATGAACATAAGCTCTGTAGACCTTTTTAACGACCCTATTTCAAGAACAGTTAAAACCAATTATACTTTACCCTCCAGCAATTTGCTGGTACCGATTTACAACTGGGTACACTGAGGCAATATTGATAAAGAGCTAACCCAAGGACACACCGCAATAGGAGTAGCATGGAATCGAGCTGGTGCTTTCACTTTCGTAGGAAAGCGTCCTAGCCCTCTCGGCCAATGCGTCCAATTTATCCGGGATCGAACCATACTGAGTATGAAACACTCGTACATTATATTAAATAAGATTACTAGAAGCACCGGGACATCAACTACTGGTTTTCAAAAGTTGATTGACCGCCGATTAATAATGGAAATGATTTAATTAACAAAGGTAAGTAAACATTAACTGAGAATGAATCAATGTCGTCACACCTGTACACTGGAGATACGGCTAAGACGTCAAAGTCGTACTTCTAGAATAAGGAGTCGTAGCCCTAGCCATTTCAAAACATATAGATCTACTTGATTTTGAAACAAAGTAAAGATCTTCCGTTGGCATTGCGTCTTCGATGCCACTGCCAATTCCAATAATAGTTTCAAGCTTGCTTTTTTTAAGATTAGACAAAATGCACAACAAAATATGCAATGTACACATCACAAACTTTCTGCCAAATCAAGCTGCAATAGTAAAAGAAAAAAACAACATTACATGTATTTTTTTTCAAGACCGGTAGTAGCCTTTGTTGGAGAGACAAATATGAAGTTTTTTTCATTTGACTGCCGTTCACATTATCCAATCCAATCCACTGATCTAACTGCATTCATCTGTACCAATATTTCAATATCAACTGCCGTTCTCTTTACCCAAATTACCAAGGCGTACCAGCTTCTAAAGGAAATATCTTTGCAAATAAAGCGAACTGGAAGCTGTGTCGAATAATTACAGAGAAATAATTGAACTTTATGATGGTATGTTTCAAATATTTCATGTTTACGAATGAAAAAGAATATTTGCGGCCGATTCATCAAATTACTCATTTTATTGAAAATGTGCACACTTTTTCTGCAATTTCTCGTTGAATAATATCCTGATTAAGAATTATAATTTTGGATATTCTTCAGTTACTTTTGAACTGTGTAAAACATTGTGTAATTTAGTCTGATTGGATTTAAATTTGACCTGGACAGGATTTGGACTATTTTCACATATTATTGGAATTTACGCCCCTTTGACAGTTTTGAAGATATTTGTATTAATTTTTTTTTGTTATTAATTTCGTGAATAAATTTTTGTTGTCGTTAATAGTTGCTGGTTTGTCTTTCTGTTACTTTTCTTTCCCGTAACAAGAAGTTGTTACTAGCCTTCTGACGAAACAAGTAAATCTGATCAAATTATTTCGCAAACACTTCAAATCTTGCCGTAAAATATGATTTTCGCATTTTTAAAACAGGTCCTATCTAAACAGCTGAATGCACTTTTTTTATTTCATGCTAACTAAAGGAATACTGCATTCTATCTGTTAAATATTTTTATATCTCATCACTCACACTATGAAAATATGAAATATATTTTTTACACTGTACCTCGGATCTACCCATACATTGTGTATGAATTTTAAATTATTTGCTTAAAACAGGATGAAATTTATTGTAGCATTTTGTTTTTATAGTATATTTCCCGATTCCAATTATACTGCTTAATTAGAATTTCATAACGTTATATAGAAAAACAACAACAACAAAATATGAAATTGATGTGCGTCTTTGTAACGTCACAACACAATGAAGTGAGAAAATTTTCACATTGTCACTTGCGCCACGTCCTTTTAAATTATTTCAAAATTGTCTCACTTCTCAGTGAGATATATCCCATATTCACTCAAGCAAATATCCTCTATTTATTTCGCAAAATTAGCGATCAGGATTAATTATATATAGTATTTTAAGGAATTTGCACGTCGTATGCCTGCACCAGAATATCTCCATTGAAAGTTGAAATGAAAAAAATATAGCCCAAAAAACTAACATGACTATTCACTGTTGTTGACTTCTGACCTTTCTGGTAGCTGCATCCCACAGCGTGGAGGACATCAGATAATAGCATGTGTTTTAGAAATCTGTCTCATATGTCTTTTTACACATTTTATTAGATAATATTTATTATTTATGTTAAATAGCCTACCTTTCAAATTTTCTCTCTAACCAAGTTTTACGTCCCCAGGATTCCGCCATATTAAATTAACATCTAGCTATTTGGATGATATATATATATATATATAGAAATACTCGTACAAATACTCCTTTCAAGTATTCACATTTAATACTCGCTAAAAGTTGAATGATCGCTAACAAATGTTCCCAGGAATGTAGTAGGTAAATGAAACAACAGATAATAAGAATAAAAACTGAATCGAGAGATTTTATTATAATTGCACAGCCCGTATTAGGGTAAGATATCGGTAGAATATTTTTGTTGTTGTGGAGATAATCATACTTTTTGATAACCTGGATGTGTACTATGGATAGACCAAACAAATAAATTACTGCAAAGGGGATAGCAATTATGTGGATTGAGGATAGAAACGATGTCTTTTGAGCAATGTGTCTGTGTTAAAATATTATCCATTGCATACGTTTTGTCTTACTCTATGCAAAGTTGGAAGGATATGGTTTCGGCGTTGTCCATATCGTTGTCCATATCAAGAGATGAAACTATCCTAGATGCTTCTTTATCTTTATTATTAAGAAAATTATCGCTCTGACCACTATCCGATATCGTTTGACTTTTGACCTGTTGTCTGCCTGTTCTTCATTCCAGAGGTTGATCGTATTGAGTTGATATTGCATACACCGATACTTATGGTTCTTATAGTCTAAGTGACATTCCTCAGTCTGTAATTTTAAATTTGCAATTCAATGTAAACAGAATGGTTTACATATTTTCATTTTTCACAAAAGAAAGTATAATTTCATTTGAAATCACTAAAAAAGGAATGCTAAACAACACTGGGTCCGTATAGAATTAGTAAACCAGTGTTTATTTACAAATTTAAACTTTCACAATCATCAATTTGGGACACAAATATATTTGAAAGGCACATTTGAATATAGTTCTGGCTACACGGCCATTATATCAGAGATCCAAGACAGTACTGTAAAATCAAAAATTTTCGCGAGGGTTTCATTTTCGCTATGTTCGCGATGCCCTACATCTCGCGAAAATTAATCCTCGCGTAAATATTCACCAGTGATATAATTCAAATTCATGTAGGATACTATGTTTACAATTTCGCGAATATCAAACCTCGCGAACATTCTCAAAATTTCAAATTCGCGAAAATTTGACCCAGCGAAAATATGTGCTTTTACCGTATATAAACATTCGTGAAACTGAGTTTTAGCGGAATCTAATAATTGTAAAAATACCAACTACCGTAAGTCAATTTTTTGCTAAGGTATGCTTGCCTGGTAAAAATGTACGAAGTCTGAAATCAAAAATATTGGCATGTCCTTTGAAGAATTGTATCTTGTATTTGACATAGTTTTTTAGGTTAACATTTATTTTGAAGTAGGGCTGTCATCGATAGAAACGATATCGATGTATCAACGATATTTTTTTGTCGATCGATGATCAATTCCCATTTTCAAAAATCGATATTTTAAGGAGAGAAAAAACTACCCAAATAAACACGCAGACCCTAAAAAACTAAAGTTCACAAAGTTGTAAACTTGGATAAATGCAAAAAAAGGAGTGAAGGCAAAATAAAAATGAAAGATGTTATTAATTTTTAGGTATTTCTTTTATTTCATAAATACAAATACAACACAATCAAACAGAAATATGGAAAGTAGGCAATAAAACTTAAAATAGCATTTACAGGAAGGTATATAGTATCATATGAACAAATATGTCGTTAATCTAACTTAATAATCAATATATCGATGTATCGTCGATATTTGTCTTCTGATATATCGGTATCGTCGATACGCCTAAGACCCAATCAATGACAGCCCTATTTTGAAGTGGCTATTCAGTAATGATGGTCAGTATCAGATTGAATTTAACCTTAAAGTTTTAGAAAAATTAAACTGAGAACACGGGGAAGGGGGTGGGGTTGGGGAGGTGCAGAGCAGCTCATCTTGCCTGTCCGAACCAAAAGTGTCGTGATCGCATATTTATCCATGATCAATCTTTGAATTTTTTTTTTTTGATATTTCATCGCCTATTTATGAGGCTTGATGATAGAAACCACATTATTTTAAAGCAGTTAAACCCATACATCTTTCCGTTCGTACCGAGCCAAATCTTCTAGAAGAAATGTTAGCTTGCAGAGCGAAATGCGGTTATTCAAGTTGAAATCAACACAAAACGTCTGGCCATTAAATGTTATGCAGCGTTTTGCTCTATATGCAATTTCTTTGTAAATCACGTTCGTAAGGTTTTGCATGTATTCAGCATTGTTATTCAGAAATTACAGTTATCTAGAAGGTAGTTGATCAATAATCAAGTAACTGGTAACATAGATAACATTAATAGTTCTTGCCCTAGTCATATCATGGCAAGTGGTTTAAAGTTGTCCACGCTACCTCATGAAATAGTTTCTACCATCCCCAAAATACCAACAAAGTAAGGAAAAACTATATTTAAAGGTAAAAAAAAACAACCAATTGGAATACGAACAAACCTACAGATGACATTAAAACACGGCTGCGGACAAATTCAGAATAAACTAGATTTGTATCCATAGGACACGAATGCCCCCATATATGTTGTGCCATTCTCTAAGTAGCAAAGTTTTAGTACAGACAATCTTCACATGAAAAATGTTCGACTACATGTTCATCTGAGCAATTTTACATCCATTCACCAATGTTAAAGAAAGCTTTATCTAAGGTACATACAACTTTTGCTTTAACTCCTGCAGACAAAGCGCTATGTAATATTATTATACGATGCATTTACTACTCAGAACTAATACAAAAATAACTGAAACATACAAAAACTTACCAGTTAACACTACAAGATGTGAATAATGTAAAAAGTCATGTAAATCAATGTATAAATTGAAAACAATCAAATAAAGCTCCATACACTTTACTGGATCCTTAAACTTCACATACTCCATATAAAGCTCGATATATTGCAAATATAACCTTATGTACTACAACAAAACCCCAACATCTCTCTACTTTTTACATCCTTTCTTACGGCAATCAAAGACAACGTACAGAAGTATTGCTCCAAGGTTTATAAGACTCGAGTGTTAATCAGTTTTGGTTCATCAAGAACTCTGGAGATGATATCAAAAAGCTAATAAACAAACACTTCATATGTTCGAGTATAAGTACTTATGACTTTTCTACTCTTTACAGACTAATTTACCACATAATCTTATAAAAGAGAAAGTGGTAGCTTTAATGAAAAAACATATGCAAGAGAAAACGCTAATTATCTGGCATGCAATGAAACTAGAACTTTCTATTTCTTTTCTTACAGTAAATTTAAGAGACACGTACATGTACAACCAATGGAGTTGTGATCAGGGGCCGTATTCATAAAGCATCTTAAGTATAAGTTTTGACTTAAGTTTAAGATTTTTTACTTAAGTTTGTGGTGATTTCAACTTAAGTCTAAGTAAAAACTTAAGTTCTAGTCATAAAACAGCTAAAACTTAAGGTACGTAAGAAATGACTTAAGTCAGAAAATAAAATAGCGTGGTGAGTACGATTAAAGTGTTGTTTTCAGATAAAAGCACTTTAAACAGAATTGTGCATGTTGTATCTGTCTGAAATTAATGTTGTTTTTATAATGTTTTCGTCCACAATAAAAAACAAGAATTACTTATTAAGTTGTTTTATGAATAACAAATATACTTAAGCAAAATAAATTTCTAACCGAATAATCAATTTCTTATACTTATACTTAAGATGCTTTATGAATACGGCCCCTGATGTTCGAAGCTAGGTTTCTACTAGATATAGTGCATTTTATTTGACCTGGCTGGGCGTGGATTCACGACGGTCCACTTTGTGCAGAGTATGTGAGTACATGTAACCAATGTAGCGTTGAATTTTAGTCGTTGGTTACCGAAGATTATGGAATGAAACAATTATATTGCTCTACCTATTTTGCTCGTTTTTTGAGATTACCATTATTTGCATATGTCAGAGATTAACTCTGCCCCGCCAGGTCAAATAAAACAGACTATAACATATTAACAAAAATTCGGCAATAAAACTTACAGACAAGTTATTTGTATCCCGATGGGAACCAACTGCGCCAAACTCATTGCTGATTTATTTTGATACTGTTATGAACGAAATTTCATACTTAGTTTATCCACTGAGACACAAGTTGAAATTATTGAAGCTATTAATGGAACATCAATGTATCTTGATGATATTTAAAATATGGAAAACCTATCTTTTTCAGAAATGGTGAAATACATTTAATCAAATGAGTTACAGATTAGCAAGGCTAATATTTCGGATTTAGAAGCGTCATTTTAGGATTTAAATTTAACACATATGAAAAATAATCTAGAAACCACAATATATTATAAATGGGACGACTTTAATTTTGAAATTGTCAGCTATTGTAATACACATTATCATCGTTAAAAGACCTTTGACTAGTGGAGGCTGCAGTAAAAATAAGCTATTAATGGATAAATATTAATGAATGGAATTAATGCCGTACGCTTACAACAGGTGCCCGCTAGATAACTTATTTAGTTTGCACACACATTTCAAGAAGAGCTGGTTTCATGTAACAGTTACTACAGTTGATGGCAAACATCTGAGCTTGAATGTAAAAGTTGATGAATCAATGGGAAACTTCACTCAGGTAGAGTTTAAATGACAACTTCAGTTATGGCCGTTGGAGCAGATGCTGCAACTGCCGTCCCACAAATTATTGAAGTAACGACAAAAGGTGTTGGCTTTTAGACTTGTATGGGTGTGATTGCTAAATCTATGAATATCCATACAGTGTTATGTATCTACATAAAAAAATATCTTCATTTTGCACGGTCTGATTGTAGCATACTTGCGATATGAACTTTTCCAGCCGTCTTTTATTTTGTAGTTATATTTAACATATATGCCTATATGTACATTATCAGCGCTGCAAAAAATAGTTGAAAGCTTTTAAGGCAAAATATGTTTTTGCAGGAATTTTACTATCAAAATTTAGATAGGATACAGTGCTTTAGGGTATAGTGGATTTTAGGGTATAGAGGATAGGTTGATAAATTTTATATTTAGACTTGAATTATTGTATTAATTGTCATATCATTCTTTTACTGGCATGCCAACAGACATTCTGACATACATTTTAAATATTTGCTCGTTGTGTTATTTTTCATATGTCATCAAATGTAAAATAAAGCTATCCCCTATAGACTAAATCAGTGCATATGTAAAAAACGTCAGTGAATGAAAAGTATTTGATAGAAATTTAAAAAGCTGAATGTTTTTGAAAAGAGAATACATTATTATTCTGATTTATAGTAAAGAAGTCTTGGAAAGTTTGTTAAGATGTGGATTTTTAACTAATAATGTAAAAAATTACCAAAGCTATCCTGTACACCCTAAATCAGCTCATATGTAAACAATGGAGTGGAGAGAAAAAACACATGAATTTCTATGAAAAGCTGACTGTTTTAAGAAGAATAGATGTTTTCTGTGTGATATACTAAAAAAAAACTATTAATGTCATTTCTTTGAATTGGAATGCAGGAAAAATTAGTTAGCTATCCGCTATACCCTAAAGCACTGTACTCGCAAATTAATAGCCCTCAGACCAGTATTTCATTTTTATTTGAGAATAATTATTACTTCAACTATAGCTTACAGTCTTTATCGAAGATGCTATTTCACAAGAGTATTCTGTATGTAGCCACCAAACTAGGCTGTCTATTAAAGTTAATTTATATGATAATCATTGTACTCGTGCTGTTTGTCATCTGTTTGATCACGTACATTTTTTAGATGCGCAGAAATTGAACCACGAGAGTGTTAGCTCAAATGGTTAGTTATCCAAGCATCTGAACGTTTAAACCTTGGTATATCAGGTGATAAACCACAAGAAGGCATTGTTTATTCTCGTTATGATATGTTCATTAAAGCGCGTGATGCTTAAAGATATACATGACATCATTTATTCGAGTAATAACGAGCCAGAAGTCATGCGGGTATTAATTTTGACATCATACATAATGTCATAATGTTCTCTCACAGGTCCGCGCTTCCGCCATTGTTTACAGCAGAACATACAGAGCATGGCTTCTATTTTTTGTTGAAGTGACAAACAAATCAAGCCATGTTTGAATTAATGATTTAGCCTAAAATTTTGGAAAGCTATCTCTCGATACTCTTAACTTAATATTCAAGTTATTTGGTTAGTAATTTGGAATTACATATATTACCTTACCAGATGTCTTCTCAGGATCCTCTCTGACCCAAAAAAGTATATTATAGACTTATTAACTAAATCTATCAAATATATATGGATATTTTAGACCGACCAGTGATTCCTAAAGTTGAAAGAGGACTGGGAGCACTGAGTTGTGGACAGGGCCCATATTGCTTTTCGGATTTATATAATCAATTCTGTACTGTTAAAGAGTCTTTTGAAATTAAATATTTTGCATGAATTAGTGAAATAATCTCTTTCTATACATCTATGTAATGTACTTGTACACTGATAGGGGCCTACAAAACACAATATTTATAATTTGAATGTGGAAAAAACAAAATATTATGCAGGGTCTTACACGATTGCGCACGCAGCGGCAAAAACTGCAATTATTCTGCGATTTGATTTAGTATTACGTTCAAAATTGTCGTCATCTACATTTAAAATAATGCACGCAATGGGAGCAGCCATATTTACAAAACATTCTGTACACTCAATTTACTTCAGTTATTAGATGAGTCTTCTGTGTAAATCGAGAAGAACAAAATGTTTGCTACCATTCTATGAAAATATGAAGAGCTAAATCGAGTCCGTCTTAGATCGTCTAAACTGTTAGAAATATAATACTAACCTAAAAACATTTTTAAAACTTGGACTTACACAACATAAATACTATGGAGGTGTAGTTTATAAAATTTGGAAAATTAAACATACTTCTAATTTAATCAGTAATATGTGTTAAAAAGTTTATCAAAACAGGATACGATGCAAAAATCGTAAAGTACAGTGTAGTTTTAGTGATTGACCCCTCTACAGTAAATCACTTTGCTTTCATATTTGACGGTGTGATGACTAATAAAGTGTAAAAAATCATGATGCTTTTCTCCCAAATCCTACATAAAACGGATGAAGGGACTGCAATATTGACTTGCAGCTTTCTTAGTCGTGCCAAAAAAGTTCTTGGTGCTCTGACTTCAGACAAGTTGTTGAGTATACTGGTGTAATTATACCTTAGATTTACCTTAATTTTATGTTTTACTTAATATGATCTGGTATTTTTTTGCTAATGTTAGAGCTTTTCAAAGCTGGGTTTTTATTTACATTATGTTGTCTAACTTGTTGAAAACATGGTAAATGAGAGGTTGACATACCCAAAACGCGTTTACTCTAATGACCAAGAAGAGATCCTTGTGGTGCCCCAGATGTTACTGACGTGCCAGTGATGTAATTATGCATTATAGTTTTGCTTTTCTGTACAGATGCATTGTTTTGAATGATATAGATGTCCAGTTTGAGGGCGACGTTTAGCGTAATGTTTTCTTACAGATTTTAGAATTCCCAGCAACACACATGGCGTTGCATATAGAAGTTGTACTGACGTTAGACCATGGCATTGGATGACAGTTAAATTTAGGCTGTAAACGAAAGTTTTAAACGTCATAAACCGACATTGATTAAATGTCATTGTCACTTGGAATAATTTCAAAATCTAACCCCAAATTCGACTCCTTTCATCTCTTTCCATATTAAGCTACATGTAAGTAGCTCCTTTCTGAATTAATCAAAATATGGCTTACAAAATTACATCTAAAGGAAGAAAATAAGATACGTTTTATGCTTTTGATCCCACGTGACTTTGAATTCAAGGATAAACCAACAAGAATGAGTTTACAATATTTAAAGAACTTTTTGATTCCTCAATCTTGAACTTGACCTTGATGGTAGGTAAATTGCGTATTCGCACTGCAAACCTCAATATTGTGATATATGATACCTAGACTAAATAGTATGATATTACTTTGTTACATGTTTTCCTTCTACTAGACTCGATCTGGAAGAGAGAATTACGATATATGCGCATTGCGTTCTGCATTGCCGTGATAAGCAGCTGTTCAGGGTGGAAACAAAATCGTAATTATGTAGATTGCAAAGTTAATTCCTGTCTGTGAACTTTTACATACATCTGGCTTAACCCTTGAAGAAGGTGTGTTGGTAGTCTGCTGCACTATGCTACTTTGTGATAAGCACAGTACTAACTGATTATATACACAATCGGCAAAGTAATATATATGTATATATTTGCATTGACACAATTTTTGAGAACCTTCCTAACGTAGGTGATTCCTATGACGGTGTCGTCCTTGGGCAAAGCACATTAAATATCACTATTGCCTCAGTCGGGTCAGCTGTAAATTGGTTTTAACAAATTAATGCCGTGGAGGTATAATTGGTTTTAACTGTTTTTAAAAACGGCCACTCCAAAGCTAATTTACGTGTAGCTTTACTGTCTGGACACGGAAAGACACACTAACAACATCATTTCTTCAGGGTTTCTTTATAAGAACATGAGATAACAAGAAATATCTTTAAAAATGATGGTCGGCGAATTGTAATAAGGAAAGAAGTTTATGAATTTTTCATCTAACATTCATCTTTCATCTAACATTTTTCAAATTGCAAAACTAAACACCGCACTTTAACAATTTAAATGGTTCTCTTTTACTTTTTCGCAAAGGTTTCGTAGGGTTGCAATTTTGTTTCGTGTATCCTTAGACGAATAATTACAGCAGTAGTTTGATGAAGATTCATGAAGCGGTTCATGAGAAGAGGTCATTAAACGTGTTTATATTTTTAGCTAAATTGGTCCCTAACCCCATTTGTAACAAAATAGCAGGAGACCTTACGATATTGTTACACATCGAGTTTGATAAAAATCCATTACATTTTAGTGGTAGTCATATCACACAGATAAACTGTATGCAGCGTACCTTCATTTCAGTGGAATGAGATTCAGTCATTATATAGCATATTTATAATAAAACAGATTTCAACTGAGTTCAATATTTGCATACCATACTAAAGAAAAATATTCATATATAATAAATCAGTTAAATAATTTATAACAAATATATCAAAGCAAACAAGTACTCATTTTAATATGCAATCTGAATAAGTCCCAAAAGCAAGAAACCTTTTCATATACAGACGACAATTGTAACAAGGAAAATCACTTCTCTACATAAAAGACTCTTATCACACCCTTATTCATGCGATACGCGCAGACCGTATTCAGCTCTTTCTTTAGTTTGATATATGTTGGTATTTGAACAGGTTTTTATCATATTTATTAAACTTACTTATCATTTTGAGATATATCAATATTCTTGCTAAATATACTGAGCCAAAGATAGCTTTAAAACTGTGAACAGCGTCGTTTAGGATAAACGTTTTGTCTACATTTCACTCAGCGTAGCACAATCAACAGAGTGAAAGAAATTGACACTCTCGTCCAATCAGGCAGAGTGTTGCAGAAATCTTCCATTTTGATAAACTATCTATAATGCGTTATCAAGTAGTTTGATTTGCAAACTGAAGTCACGTGGCATAGGTAACGAAAACGAATTTAGACAGCGTCGCCGAAAAATATTCTAGAAAGATGTCGATAGGGAAAGAAAATATCCGTAACCATTTAAGTTTTCAAATTGGCCAATAACGTTTATCGTTATGTCTCTCCAGTAGCCAATCAAATTTTATCTTTTAAGTGTCGTTGGTCACTGTAAAAATATAATGAAAGTTTACGATTTTCGAAAGAAATCGACGGGAGCGTCTCTTAATGGACAATATCTTAAGTGTTTTTTCGATGACGTAAGGATACGTGGAACGAAGCTTGTAAGTTTTAAACCAAAATTTATTTAAGGGTTTATGTTGCTAATTTTGTCAGAAATGACTGAAAACTTGTAAAATTTGTAGTTTTGTACACACTTGCTGGCTCAGGAAGGTCGTAAACAGTCATTGGTTTTACAGATGCCTTTCTTGAATGTATTGTCCAAAATGTGCAGATAAATTTAGGCACACTCAAATGTTTATTTGTAGATGTGTATACACGTTCATGAACTGATGCAATTATTAATTATCTGTCAGTGTTTTTGCTTGCAAGTCTGATTTGTTATGATTTAGATCTTTAGTCGGTTTTATAATCTGCTTGTTGATGTTGTTTCCTTGCCACCTTATTTCATAAACGCCCTTGAGTGTTCATGTAAAAAATGTACTTCATACAAACGTATTACTTCTTATACGCAAGCAAGCTTAACAGCCATTTTAAAAGTTATTGTTGGAAAACATTTAGGTTTCACAGTGATTCACATTTAAATCCCTGATATCTGATTTTGGTCCTCCATATTTTCTTAGAAAGGGTCCCAAGCATTGGTCCAATTAGAAACTTGAAAAAGTAGTAGAAAGAACTTTGGTCTTGTTGGCTTTTGTTCTATCAGATGTATAAATGTTGTTATATTTTCATTCTTCAGGCATTGTTATTCGTTCTAAACTGTCAGCTTCTGTCAAGATGAAAAGTATCTTATACCACGTAGAAGGTTCTGTGTTCACTGACATTCGGGGCCATGCTAGTTATCCCGTCCTATTGTATTCTGTGACCTCCAGCGCTTTTTTTAACTGTCGCTTAACATTTTCACTTAACGAATTGAAATTGATGACTGTTCTACCCGAAGAATGGTATTACAATTATTACATTTCATGAGTACATGTAATAGAGTACCAAAATTAATTCTTTTACCTCTTCGGTTACATTCTGCATCTTCTGTTCATCTGCCTAAAGATAACAGTACTTTTTTAAGACATACACCATTAATCAACCTTTCTCCATTTAAGCTATATTCTGTACAATCATTTTATATTCCACGTACTAGTTTAAATTCTCCAGTTGTTTTTCGTTATAATCTACGTATTTGTCTATCACCTTTAACTTCTACTATACTGGAGAAACATAAAATAAAACATACAAATTTTCCACAGAGATGTAGAGAGTACCGTTCTGTAAACAAATGTAATTCTAAGAGGTGCGGTTGTTGCAATCATTTATCGCACAGGTTTACAATTACCTCAAACGTTAACGGCAGAACTTTTAATGTGGTACTTAATTCTGACGTTGATTGAAATACGTCCCACATGATATATGTACAGACTTGAAACGCACCCAGTTGTGGTATTCAGTATGTTGGCCAAACTTGGTGTTCTTTAAAAATTCGTTTCCATGAAAATTCATACAAAATGCGTAGTCGGAACAAGTTTAAACTACTACATTTTTATACCAACACTTTCGTAAATCTGGCCATACATTTGATCTGATAACAATGCAGCCAGTAGAACAAATCATATATGATATAAATTCTAAATCTAGTTTTAAAATTAAAGCCAGACATGTAGCAGAATTTAAATGGATTAAATATTTACAGTCACCGTTTCCGGTGGGTTTAAATGATAATATTTATAAGGAAGGTAATATCTCTAAAAACCGTGATATTGATATCTTTTCTATTTTCAATATTAGGAAACGTAAATCTAGGTCTCATGGAATTAGACGAAATGGTAATGTTAAGCGCAAATCTAAAGTCAATATATCTGTTGCAGACCTCGATTTAATTCTTTCAAACTTTGGTAGACATTCGATGCTTTCTCGTCTCACATCTTTATCTGTTTAGTCTCTTAAAAAGCTAGACGAGGAAGCTGACCAGTATGTTATTCAAACAGATCCGTTTTATACTGTATCATACTAGTATCTTATTCAAAGTTATACACAACACGTTCTCCGTCCACATACATGTATTGACACCCAATCTGACCATGAGAGACATTTTCTTAAAATTTATTTCATGAATAAAGGTATTGACTTCATCGATGTACCCAGTATATTTCGTGATAAACGTGTCATTTATTCTGTGCCTCAATATTTCAGAAACTCCGAAGTTCCTATTATCTGTTACAAATATAAAACACCTGTAAGAAATGTTATATTCAGTTACAATAAAATTGTTTCCGACTTAGATTTTCAAACAAATACCCCTTCTTACTGCGAATGTAAAAACACAAAATTTTGCTATTCAAATGCCGGTCATGTCATCACTGGTAATTTTGATATCATTATAGATAAACGTATTCGTAATTTATTCTTTAAAGGACCTCAATATAGAATTTCTTCAACTATTGATTTTGATGCTTGTCGTGGTCAGATTGCGGAACCCATCGAAACTTTTTGTGTTAATGGTGTCGTCGTGAGAATGCTGATCCCAATGCATTAACGTCTTGGAAACGAAATATTTTTAACATTGATGATTCTCGTATAAAATTTTATCAAACTAATGAACACCTACTTCCACCAAAACCCAAGTTTACTTTAAGACATTTGAAAAAGGAAATCCAAGAATTTCATTCTAAGTATGTCTTAAGGCGGCCAACAATATTATCATCATTTGACGCTTACATTATATTAATGTTTTACAAAACGAACTAAAAGCACTAAAACTTATATATTGAGTCCTTCTGTTGAAAATAGTTTGGTCACTGATCACATCACTGAAGTTTCTAATTTAAAAGTTCGTATAGACGATCAACAAAAACTACCAACAATGTACTGGATTCCTAAATTGCATAAACAACCATATAAAGCTCGCTTCATCGCTAATGCAAGCTCTTGTACAACTACAAATATTTCAAAACTATCAACACCATGTCTATCCACTGTGAAAGCCCACGTGGAAAGACACTGCGATAAAGTATACGAAAACTCTGGTAAACACTTATTTTGGTCGATTAAAAATTCTTGCGAAATCCTGGATAAGTTTAAAATTAATAATTACAAAGTATCTACTGTCAGAACATAGATTTTTCTACTTTGTATACCACTTTACCACATAACTTAATAAATGACAAACTAACTGCATTAATTCAAAAGACTTTTGCCAGAGAGAATGCTACATGTTTCGCATGCAATTTTGATAAAGCTTTTTTTACTAGCAATATTATTAAACATTATACAATGTGGACCTGTGATGAAGTTTGTAAAGCCCTTTCCTTTTTATTGAACAACATTTACATCAGGTTTGGGAATTCAGTTTTTAGACATTGTCAAGAAGTTGGTATTCCCATGGGAACAAATTGTGCACCCCTTGTCGCAGATTTGTTTTTATATTGTTATGAAAGAGAGACTTTATGTTCAGCCTTTCTCCAGATATGCAGGCAAATATTATAACTGCATTTAATAATACATCACGCTATCTGGATGATATTCTTAATATGGACAATCCGTTTTTGTGTTTTTTTTTGGTGGGTAGTATTTATCCTAGGGAGCTTCAGTTAATTAAAACTAACAATTCGGATACTGATACACGTATCAACACCATATATAATATATTTTATCATTTTTTGTTTTATACTCACTACCTGATTATTGTTGTTGTGTTGGTTTTTGTTGCAGTTGTTGGTTTTTTCATCATTATCATCATTATCATCATCATCAGTGTTATCGTTCTAGTTGTGTTACAAATTATCAGTTTTAGTGCAATTATTATTATTATTATTATATGTCCATGTAAGATGTGCGTAAAGTAGTTCTTGCTTGTAGGACTGTTCCTGAATTTTTACTAAGTCTGTTGTGACTGGACGGTAGCGGTGACACTGCTTATGGAATGAACAGAAGCAGGATAGTTCCCTTGAATGAGAGATTCCGTGCTTTTCAACTTTCGCCTGAAAACAAATATAAAGATCAGTGAATACACTATCAGTAGGTTGGTAAATATTTTAGGACAGACACTATTTACCAAAGTACATGTAGTTCATTATAAAATTGCTTGAAGTTATGCAATTTCCAAAGTATGTCGTATCTTCATATAAAACAATGTATGTAAGAGAATATAAGTGCGGGTCGGACAGAGGGATGGATAGACGAATTGACGGACGGACAGACTGACAGTGGGTGGATAGAAAATTTGCTTAATTTTAAATTTTACCTGGTGAAGTAGCATTGTACTTTGAATGACCTGTAAATCCAGTAAAATACAGCTACGTTACTGTAAGATCCTTGGTGCAAGTGATATCTTTTCCATTTATCTGCACTATTTTATCTGCCCGCCGTTTTAGTGTAGCCCCAACGCCATCAACAGCAATTTTCCCATATCTCACTTCTTGAAAATTCAAGGTACCGGAGATGAAACCTTTCTCAAAGATTCTAGAGTTGTCAGTCACATGTAAGGCGCTTGGCTATATCATTAATATATTTTAAATTGTGCATTCCGGATCTATATGCTATTTCTAGTTTCATTGTCATCTTTTCATGAAGCTTGCAGAGACATGTTTCTCTGTCTTTATAGGTTGGTTTTACAACCCAAAATGGCTCCAGCTGGCAAAATAGACAGTAGGATATTTTTAAATGTCCTTCTGACAAATATTTCGTGTGAGGTGTCTTCAGGTCGTCGTTGAATTATCTTATTTGCTTCTTAACACCCTTTCTATTTATTGTTGCTTTTTTGTCTGGTTTTATTCGCGTGTTGTCATCTCTTTCGAGAAAGATTTCTTCGGCTTAGTTGCATCACCTTTACTGGCATTTCTCATCTTGTGCTTTGTGAATCCAAAGGTTTTACGTGCCATCTTTCCCAACCGATATTTTCTAAGAAGATCATAGCAGCATATTAAACTTGATATCAGTTTCCTCTTCCTGTAGCTTTTTTGTAGCATTGTATCTGTCTGTCACGTCTGTCTGTTTTACGATAACTCTATAAAAGAGAATGGATTTTCATGTGTCAGATGTGTCAATTACTTCAGCTTCTCTAAGCTGGTCATCTGAACCCTTGATCTTCTTTTGCAGTCTCTGTACTCTATTTTGTGTCTTTTCTTTGCCCCTGTGTCCTACTTTAGAGCAACTTTCAGTTTGAAAACCATTCTATAAGCCTTTGCGCTGTCTTTTAGCTTCTTTCTTTTGCTCAGCGTTTTGCTCTGTCTTCTGTCGACATATATGTTCTGTCTGAACTCTGGGGAAGCAGAAGCTTTAAGGAGTTCTTTTGCAGATTTTGATCGTGCATACCTTTTGCTCTAGCTTACTCTCCAATAACGCTTCTGTTTTCTCCGATCTCTTTCCGTCTATGTGATATAAATTTTAGAAAGCACATGATCTTAAACTCTTAAACATTAATTGTAATAGACAATTAAATGAAAGATTACTGGCCTGTCATCAGAACTCATGAATCAAGTAAAAACCACAACTGCAAATGGGTCTTTAGAAAAAAATTAAACTACTAACGTTCATTAATAGTATTTACATGTCATACAAAATCTGCTTGCAATTAACTTGTCTACTCATATCTTAATCATTCATACATTTTTCTCTGTGAAAGAAAACATTTCGGTATTAATAGGTATCTAATGATACACCCAACGAAAACAACAACAAGAAAGCATGAGTTATATACATTGAATTTAGGTACTAAAACGTTTCAGACCTGTACCAAACAGCTATTTTCCCTTTATTTCTGGGAAGATTTTTTGATGTAACGTATGCGAGATATTTTTCCTCTGGGTGTCTTGATCAGATATTTTATCAGTTAATGTGTAACACAGTCACAGTTTTGTTTTTCTTGAAATGACTTCTCAACCAAAATAAGACAATTAGCCAGTGCAATAAATTTCAAGTAATAAGAGACACAATAGTATAACAAATTCAACATGATTTGATGAACTTTTCATAATAAAAGGAAACCACGACCGTTAATGGACATCAATTCTTATAATTGTGTTTGATCTTCAAGTGGGAGATGTAATGAGATATACCGCCAATGTCTCTACACAGTTGCCATTCTATAAATAAATCTCTGATGACATTCTAACTGAAATAGTTTTCATTATGCAATGACGCTGGGGTTATAGAGACCCTCTTGATGCTTTTTTAAATCCCCATTGTGTACAAAGAACACCAGTCTTCTTTGCGTTTACACCGAAGCCTAAGAATTTTATTTATATATGTCATTATGCTGTAAAATAATTCTGCTTAGAGCTACAGGAGTAATGATATATGTACATGAAACATTTTTATTAGGATATTATCTAGCGAAATCTTTGATATTAGGTGACAGAAGGCAGTCCTTTAAAATCAACTTATAATTGTGAATTGTAATGAATTAATAAAAACAAGGGTGTCACTCTTGGAGACAAATGCCCCCGAAGCATGCTCAGTAATGCTACAGTTGTATGAAAAAATAAATAACGCACACGCCATTTTTGTGACATTGAGCTTGACCCAAGTGACCCGGGTCATAAGTGTGACACACCTTTTCGATACGATTAATTTGTGTCAAATTATTTTCAAATTCCTTGATAAATAAGTTATGTACCAGACAAAAAACATTTTTGATCTCTAAGTGTGACCTTGACCTAGGAGCTAGGGGTCAATGTCTTTCGCTTGACTCGATATCTCAATATTTGGAATATTTATGCCAAGTAATTTTAAAACCCCTTCATCTCTGGCAGAGTTGTGGACCGACCAACAACAGACCAGGTTAACATTTGACTTCTAAGCGTTTTTGTATTTTACATTGCATGCCTTCTGTTGCCTTTACGTAAGTTAAGGTTTCACCTGGAAGGGATAACTTTTATTTACACTCTCTTGTGACTTTGGGAAATGGTGGGGGTAAAAGTGAGGATAGCTGCACCATAAACCGGTTAACCTCCCCCCCCCCCCACACACCCCCACCCCCACACACACACCCCAGTGATGGTTTTGCCACTGAACGTTCCAAGGCTGTGCCTGTATTTGTTTGTTTTGTCCTTGTGTGTTTATTTTGTGAGTGTAGTGTGCGAGTGTTGTTCGTATGTGCCTTTGGGGAGGCTGCGTGTTTGGAACGTGGCTTTCCCTGTTGGATACTCTTCCTTGATTTTAATTATAAGTGTGATCTTGACCTTAGAGCTAGGGGTCAATATATCGTCTCAATGTAGGGAACATTTATGTCAAGTAATTTTAAAAGTCCTTCATCAATGGCACAGTAATTGACCGTACACAATACGGACCCTGTTAACATTTGACTTCTAAATGTGAACTTATCCTTAGAGAGCTATGGGTCTGGATCTTGGGCAAAACAGTTTGTCTCATTATGGTAAACATTTTTGCAAAGTCCCGTATCATTTACAACGTATAACATATTCAAAACGCATCCATTTCAAATATGGGGTTACAGGGATTTGATGCAACAAGATTGATAATACATAACTGTCTTTATTTACAAATGCTGACATTAAGTATAAAGTGCCTTGATTTCCGGGCTATTTTCATAATTTCATAATGCGTTGATTCACATGTTTCTATTGTACAGGAAATTAGATGTCGTAAAATTACATTTATCCACATTTTCAATTACAAAACATTGGTAACTTAATTATGTTACTTTCACCCCGCTCGGGGAATGGGATACTAAAATTATATGTCATTACGTAGAAAATGCCAATCAAACTTTAGATATAAAAACAAGTTTTGTCACTATTTTTCTATATTTGCTCTGTGTCTATCCCTTTAAGCATCTTGCATGTCGCTACCATAGATTTGGATTAATAAAATTCAATATAATAATCTGGACACAGTTTTATTTTTATTGTATGACACTGGCACACGGCTAACGCCATTTTGGCCATGATGATGTCACCAATGTCAGTTTGTACTTGAAGCTACCACATTCAGTGTCATCTTCAAGCCATATAATTTGATAGCTTGCTCATACATACTGTCTAAATTATTTGCCAGTGCTGTTTTACAATATTCATAGATGAGCCATTTTTCTTTTGATTGAAATACTCTGACGAAAAAGTCCTTAAAGCGATCCCATCTGCCGGCTGCATTTCGTGTGCGCGTGGGTGTCTCAACTGAAGTTCCTCCGCTGCTTTCATGTCCGTCGAAAACAATGCGATATTCTTTAAGTTCAGTTTCTGTGAGCGACATCAACTCTTTATTCTCTTCGAGCTGTTGTGTATCGATATTAAATTGTTTCTGATAGAATTCTATTTCCGCCTTGAACTTTTCAATTTCCTCGTATTCAGACATACTAGAAGCAACAGCCAATGCAACTATCGGGATTCGTTTCGAAAGAGCCTCTTTCTTGCACAACATGACATTCGTTGTTATGGCTGACAGCGAAAAAGCCAATGTCGTTTTCTTCATATCATCTGACGCCCGTTTCAAAGAATCGTATGAAGATAAAAGCTCGTCTTGCAGTGCCCCAAATTCAAACATCTCCTTCTTCTTATTATCGATCAAAAATACTTTTGGATCTTTCAGTCCTGCGACAAGGGCTTCTTCTAAGCATTTATTTCTCATTTTGTCAAGAGCAACTTCCTCTTGAAATGTGGTAGGGCGATTTTTCTTCTCTTGTTTTAATGCTTGGTAGATATGTGTCCGTACAAAAAAGAATTTTTTATTTTTATCCCTCACTGCTTTTGCAAGCCATGTGTCGATTTCTCGGAATCGCTTTTCATACATAATGATGAAAAAATCATACTTTTCATACTGTATCGCTTCCAAATACTTTTCCTTTGGAAATTGGTTTGTCCCAACGCCAGGAAGATCCCACATGATGAATCCGTCTGATTCAGGATGTCTGTATGGGCATATTTCATATGTCGTTTCTTCCAATCCTTCCTCGGCTGCGTATTTATCTTCTGGAGACAGTGACCTTACGGCGTTTATGAAAGCAGATTTTCCACACCCACTTTCTCCTGCAACGGCTATATGCACAGGAACATGTTTCCATTTATCTAATTCGTCTGTTACCTTCTGTTGGATACCTTTAATGCCATTTTCTTCAAATTCTTTTTCGTAGACTTGATCATCTATCTCTGAATAAATCTTTTGACCTTCAGTTGAGTCGAACAAGTTTTCTAAAGCCCTGAAATATAACAACCAGTATAAGATATCATGGAGGTTTACTGCCATTTTTACATTTCCATAAACACAATGAACTATATAGAACAAAGTGCGACTACAATTTTCATCATGTTTTAAGCGAATAACTTAAAGTTCATACACAATGTACAAGAAGATCGGCATTTACAGGGAGTAATATCAGTAAGTGATATGGCTTATATATCACTGATAAAACACAGTAATTCGTCAGTTAGCATAAAATAAATATTGTTTCTGTGAAGTTCCGTTTAAATCCTAGTAGTAGACGACTTTGAGAAGCTACAATAGGCTATGTGAAGCCGGACTGATGGACGCACATCTGACGAAGGCAGAAATAAATTGTACCAAATGAAATGGGAAATATAAATTGTGGAACTTATAGATTATATAGATTTACTATCTTTTCTTTTTAAAGAAATCTTATTCTTAGTACATGTTTATTTTGGAGAGCTCGTGATAAAACACTTTACTCATGCTTGGTTAAAATAACTCTTCAAATGTCTTATGAGAACATTCCTATACTAATACTCATTTAAATTGTCCCATATTTATTTACCTCCTACACAAGTATAGAACATAACCCATAACTGTTTTATAAAGTCTGACAAAGTCAGCTCCTGTAACAGTGAACGAAAAACAAGTATGTTTTGAGAAGACCCCCAGGATGTAGAGCGCATTCACAGTTCATTTTCCACATCAGCTTAAGCCGACAATGTCTAATAGGATGTATCTATCTCATATTTACGCTTTTTTCCGCTTAACGTGGTATAATGATGCCATTTTTACACAATTTATTAAATATGTAAAATAGCCTACCTTTCAAATTTCATATACCAGGTTTTACGTCCCGCCATATTAAACACCTTAAGTTTTTGAATGACATATATATAGAGAATAATAGGTTCGTGCCGTAGATAAGAAAGTTTATCTGGCGAGGTTGAGGAGGTTATCGGGTTAGCCGAAGGCGAATCTGATAACGTCCGGAGCCGAGCCAGATAAACTTTTTCTATCTTAGGCACGAACCTATTATTCTATTTATCTTGTCATTACTTTATTTTCCGATATTTGGCAATTTATTTTACCACAATTAGTGTGCGAAAACCGTTTTAATGACGTCCTTTTCGTAATGACGTCACTCATATAATGACGTAATCACCAACTCAGTAATCTGGTTACAATTTAAAGAAAAGCTTCTTCGTTTTTGAATAAAAACTCATTATTTGACCTCTCATTTTCTTAGTTCGGACATTTCCAACACAATGATGATGGGTTCGTTGCAAAATTTCTTATGACAACAATATCGATCATAAGGTCACATGATCAACGTATATCACTGGTCACATGATCAACTGACGGTATATCAAGAAAGATATACGGCACCCTGATATCGGGTCGAAAATACTACAAGTGACAGGATAAATACTCTTCTCAAGTATTCATGTGACATTTTATCTGATAACACTGTGGGGAACCGTACACCGGATATAAGCAAGGAAGTAATAATATTTTTTTTTTATATATTTCATAATGTTATATTTATCAAAAATCAGAGAGTTACAAGTAATTTGATCCTATGCAATGTGCGACTATGATGGAAATGTGCCTCTTCTCTTTTGTAATACATGTACCACAATATTCGATAAAAGTTGAATGATCGATAACAAATGTTCCCAGAAATGTGGTAGGTAAATAAAACAACAGATAATAAGAATTAAATCTGAATCGAGGGGTTTTATTGAAATTGCTCTGTCCGAAATTGTGTAAGATATCGATAGAATATTGTTCTTGTGTCGGAGATAATCATACTTTTTATAGCCTGGCTGTGTACTGGGGATAGACCAAACAAATAAATTACTGCAAAGGGGATAGCTATTGTGTGGACTGAGGCAGGGTTGTTAATAATTACTTGCAATAGTAATGCATTAAATTAGCATTACTTGGAAAAAGATGGCATTAAATTAGCATTAGCATTACTCATTTTTATCAAAGTAATGCATTAAATTAGCATTACATAGGGTGCATTAGCATTAGCATTACCATTACTTTTTGAGAATCATTGCATGTTATTATCACATACACTGTTTTTCATTAAATCATTTTAGTTTACCAAGGTCTAGGTCGTCTACATGAATAGTTAAATACGTGTATGACTTCCTTGTATTATATCTGATTTTTTTCTTTTACCATTACTTTATAAAAAAAAAAAATTAAAAAAATAAAAATACCTAATGTTGGAAGTACAGCATGCATGAGCATTTAAATTGTTAGAGAAAGTCAAGTACCTGTTTAATGGCTCCCTAACAGCCTAATTTAACATGACATGTAAAAGCTAGCTGCCTTAAGGTCTTAAACATCACTATCAGTGGCATACTGTTAATTGATAAAAAGGTGTCAAAAGATAATAGATTCTGTTTGATATTTTGGGTGACAAATCTAATTATGTCACACTTCTATGGCTATTATAAATATGCACCTTGGCGTTGTCCAAGGTTTTAAATGTATTTTTCAAAATCTTTCAGGTGTACATTGAACAAAAGGCAATTATATCATCAGACAGTTTATTAAAATCAAACAAAAATCTATTAGAGAACTGCTGTAACCTGTATAAATAACAGCATACATGTGTATTATTTTTTTTCCAGTGATACAAAAAATAATGCCTAAGTAATGCTAAGCATTAGCATTAGCATTACTTACTTTGGCATTAAATTAGCATTATTTTCAATGCTAAAATTGTGGCATTTATCATTACTTGGCATTATTTGAAAAAAAATAATGCATTACTAATGCATTACCATTAGCATTAGCATTACTACAACCCTGGACTGAGGATAGTAATGATGTATTTTGAACAATTTGAGTATTGAATAATTGCGTGTTCGAGGAATACGGTAAGCGGCATACGTTTCCACGTGACAAGATCACGTGTCATACCACACAATCACGCGGTACGTGGGTAAGGGAATACGGTACACACGTGTCATATGGCAAGAGAATACGGTGCACACGTGTCATAAGGTACCAGAACACGGTACACACATGTCATAGGGTAATAGGGTAAAAAATACGGAATCACGTGGCATAGGGTACAGGAATACGTTGCGAACAGATTATACATATTAAGGTCGTTGTCATCGTCAAAAGTGTAATATCCTATAAGATAAGTTCGCTACAGCAGTTCATTTAATCCAACAAAAGAGACGTTTTATTTACTACGTTGTGTAAAAACAACTTACGATGATTTGTGAGAAAACCTCGGATTTCTTTAAACATGCACTGCAAGCGAACGCTGTTCTCCGTTATGCCTAAATATTTCTAGTTTGTCTTGAACAACGATTAGAAAATAAGAAATTGGTTAGATACTTTAGACACATTTGAAAAGTTTAGTTGTTTCATAACTGAGATTTAAGGCGATTATAACTTATGTCACTCAGGTAACTCATCACTTAGATCAAACGCGCGCCAATGTTCTGTTTTAAAAACATGGAATTCTGTGCAGAATTATTTCTGGATTTTATTGAAAGGCGTTCAACCTCTTGCATAAATGGTCAACGGAATAGAAGAATGAGAAATTCGGGGGACGTTATTAATTCGGAAATTAATATTTGTGAACCTCAAACACAGATCACCCAATGAGGGTAACTACGAGGGATGTTCGAAATGAATTGCTTATTTCTATCTGGAGACTTCAAATTTCAAGTTAGCCCAAAAGGGCTCATTTCATGCCCTCGAAGTACTCCCCGTGGCTAGAAATGCAAAGTTTCAGCTTCTTGAAGGCGTCACGGTACGCTGATTTGGGCACAGTAATAAGGTACTGATGAATGGCAGATCCAGGTGCCTGTCGGGACTGGTATTTCCGCCCAGCAAGGAATGATTTCAATTTCGGAAACAAAAAGAAATCACATGGGGCAAGGTCTGGGGAATACGGGGGGTGAGGCAAAACAGTTACTTTTTCTTTCTTCAAAAACGCCGTAACTATTGCGGAGGTATGAGCGGGGGCATTGTCATGTAGAAGACGGACATGTTTAAAACCAGTGGCAGGGCGTCGTTTCTGATAATACTTTTTCAGTTTCTTCTTTACTTCGTCTTTGTAGTACTTTCCGGTGATGCTTTTGCCCTTTTTCACCGGCACTTTTATTGCGACTCCTTCACCAGAGAAGAAGATTGCATACAAAACCTTCTTTGCACTCAAAGAACGTTTGGCAATTATTGGGCGTTTGCTGTGTTTAGTGGCCCAGATCTTATTGCTAACCTTTCTGGCGGGCTCAAAATAATGGACCCAGAATTCATCACCTGTGACGACATTGGCAAACTGCTTTTTGTCATATTTTGGAAACATTTGAAGCAGCTTTTTGGCCACTTTAACCCGTTGCCTCTTTTGCTCATCAGTCAACAGATGTGGCACCCATCTAGCAGAAATCTATCTGACTTTCAAATGCTTCTTCAAAATAAGGTGAACCGTTGATAGTGATATGCCTACCTTTCATGCAATATCACGAACTGTAAATCTGGCATCTCCTTCAATGATTTCCTTTATTTTGGAAACGATTTCTTTACGAGATGCAGATTTGGCCTACCTGATTTCGGTGCATTTTTGATGGACTCTACACCAGACTCAAATTTCTTTTTCCACCGCCGAACTGTGTCATAAGACACACAAGAAGGTCTATAAGCAGTAGAAAGTTCAGTCATCTGCTGCTTCAAAGAACAACTAAGTTTTGAGCGAGCTTTGATGTAAGCCCGTATTTCATCTTTCTTGTCGACGCTTCTACCAACCATTTTTACTACAGTGGTCAATGATTGCGTGTATTCAAATGGCAAATTTTATGTCTTACTCTTAGTCTAACATGTACATTTATACACCGTTGTGTAGGTATTGGTTTTTATCGTGCCCCACGTGGATATCGAGCTAGAGGACAATAAGCAATTCATATCGAACACTCCTCGTAACATTCATTTCTCATTCCTTATTTTGCTACACGCGAATTTCACTTCATGAAGATGTCGTTAAGTTGGTGGACTAAAAATTACATTGCTGATCTCCTTTGCAAAACCATATATACATAGTAGAGGAGTCAAAAATCACATTTATCTATAACTATATTGTTCGTTCTCTTCAGAAGGAACACTTATGGTTAACATTTTACACTTCACTGGGCAGGTAATGCATACAAGGGTATTGTCAAAGGAATACGATTACCACTAGAGCGCCGCCATCCCTTATGTATATTCATTACAAATAGCCTCTATGCCAATGTATATTCCAGCATCTCTAAGTCATTCTATTGTGAAATGCAAGTTATTAACGATAGACTGTCAAGGGACAACATCGGAATAAGGATTAATATACTGAATATGCATGATCTTAAAATAGATTCTCGCCAAATAATGAAGTAGTTCCTGGTCACATGGTGGATTTATGGTGCAATTTGCAAATGCAGATGTTTAGGTTTATGGATGCTGCAGTTCTCATTTTTTGACGGTCCATATATCTTCCTCATGTTCTTGCATTTCGTAAATGCATATGTGTACATTTTGTGTGTGTATAAATGCAGGTGCCCACGTGTACTGAAGACTTTAATGCGCATATATTACTTCCCACAAATTGCATGTACGCACGCATTGAGTATATTCTATGCTGACTAAAGATTGGGGTTATGTTAGGTTTATGAAGTGCAGTCAACGTTCAATGTGGGAAAATTAATGTCTGTCGAGTTAAGGATAACATGGTGTCGTATTTCTTTCTTTTTTATTGGATTTAACGTTGCACCGACACATGATAGGTCATATGGCGACTTTCCAGCTTTAATGGAAGACCCCAGGTGCCCCTCCGTGCATTATTTCATCACGAGCGAGCACCTGGGTAGAACCACCGACCTTCCGTAAGCCAGCTGGATTGCTTCCTCACATGAAGAATTCAACACCCCGAGTGAGGCTCGAACCACATCACATCGATGAGAGGCAAGTGATTTGAAGTCAGCGACCTTAACCACTCGAACATGGAGACCCCGTGCCATATTTCATATCTTGTAACTTGGTGGTAATGTTTAAATGAAATTTAGTCACTTTAAAGACATTCAAAATTAAAAACGTTTCCCCGAAAGATTTTTCGAATTTTGTCCTTTTCAGGGAGATAATCGGTATTAAAGTTAACATTGATGCCTATTGGGAATTTATAATTTCTTCGATTATGAGAATCTGAGTTTGAGTTTCGTGAAAATTTTGCAGTAGAAAGCTGCATTACATGATTCTGATACAAATATAAAAAAAGAAATTTAAAATTCCCCTATTACGGGTATTCATCCTTAATATTGAGATAAAATACACATAAAGTAACCAAACTAATTTTTCATAACTGGTATTATAAACATCATATATTTATCAATATAAAAGAATATCAATATAAAAATGGATTTCTTAAAAGATAGCGCTAGAAGGAAACTTTTGCTAAGCTTAATCTTATCGAGCTTATTGGTCATGCTCGACATAAAGGTAACTCCATAAAAAAAATATATAAGGGTGTGCAGGAAAGAGATCAGATTCGCCTGTTTAGGTCACAGACCTCCTTTCAAACATTAAAAATCAGAACGAATCTGCTAAGGGGTAAAAAGGAGCTGATCTCTGTTTTTGTCCTTAAACATTCGTTTTTTATTGAGAGTGCAGTCAACAGATGCTTTTCTCCACTTATTGTTACCATTTTAACAGAAACTAGAAAACGGATAGTGTGTTTTCATTTTTTCTACGAGTTTAAAAATATACGATTTCCACATTTCACAAATAATACTTATTTGACTCAGTTACCTGTCTATATTATAATCTTTTCACTAGAGTTCTGAGTCCTTTTCATGTTTAAACTTCACAGGTACGATAAAAGATTAATTGCGGATCTCAAACCTGTTGGACAGGAAGTATTGTGCGTTTTATTCGACCAGGCGAGGGTGGATGGGGGAGCAATATGATTGTTTAATTCCATAATTTTTCGGTAACCAACGAGTTAAATCCAACGCTACATTGGTTACCATGTTGGGTAAATGGCCACTGAATAAATCAGGTTGCCGAATATACTACATATTCTGCACAACTATGCAGTAGACCTTCGCGAAGCTTCACCCTGCCTGGTCGATTAAACGCACAGTATTATAACTTTCTCTAATTAATGAAAAAGACACAGCAAGATGACTTTTATTGGATATAAAATTTACAAAATGTGTTGATAAAATATTGTGATATAATTATTAAATATATTTATTATCAGAAGCACAACGTGTGTTTAAACTGTGGTCAACAAAAAGTTAAATTTTATGTTTAAAATGTTTTATCTTTTATCCATCACATGTTCGTGGACAGAATATAGATTTAACTCCTTAAGGTCCAGTGTTTTCATTACTGTAACAAAATATATCTCTATATGAAGACTAAATGTAAGAAAACAAAAACACAACTCTACTCTGAAACACGTGGATAAAAAATGCTATCTGGAAAAGAGCTTCATATGTGAAACACAATATATAATTCCTTCGTTAACTGTCTTGAATACTGTTGAATCCGTGCCATGGGGAAGGGCGGTTCCTTCTTAATATCTGAAATAGAGACATCAAATGATTAAAGTAGCAAGTGCAATTTCTTTTCATTCTAAAAATTGTGTTAGTACTTTTATTCTTTCCATAAAGGTCCCGATAACTAATTGCTTCATAGATAACACTAAAATATTTATATGTGAATTATAACCATAAAAGATTGTATACTGTGGGGATTTAAACATTCAATACTGCAGTAGATTTTTTTCCCATTTTTCTTTCTTATTTTAAAGACCAGTAAAATTAAACCATTTATTCACATTCCTGTGTATCAGCCAATCCGAAATGGGTACATGCGGTTTACTATTTCATCAATGTGAGTTTTGTCTTATAGAATTGTTAAATAAAAAGCTTTACAAATATTTCACAAAAACTTTTTTTACCAATTTGGGCCTTTCTTGTGACTTTAATTAGTTGTGTTACTATTATTTATTCTTCTTATATTTTTTTCATTATTTTTATTATTCTATTATTATTCTGTATATTTAGTTTTATATATTTCTTTAAAAGGCAACAGTAAGTATGCACGATGGGCTTGGCAAAATATTACCATTAGGCTGTTTGTTTGTTTTTTAACTAAGGAAAACAAAATAGCCTATGTTTTATGTGTAGGATTTGGGTTTAACATCATGCTTGACAAGTTTGAATCTGGGTCATGTCAGGTCAAAAACTAGGTCACCAGGTCAAATCAAAGAAAAAGCTAGTTAATATTTTAGAGGCCACGTTTATGACCATATCTTAATGAAACTTGGTCAGAATGTTAATCTTGGTGATCTCTAGGTCAATAGGTCAGGTGAGCGATACAGGGCCTTCATGACCCTCTTGGTTTGAGATTAACTTCCCTTAGTTCTTCTAAAAGACAAGGTTGATTAGCAGTAAGACAGGATTGATTTTGGTATATTTTTTTATTTTGGGAGCTGTAATGATGCTGGGGTCCAAAGCCGAAGAATCTGTGATGTTTCCCATAAGATTGCCTTTTCTCAACGTAGTAAATAAGTTATGCAGGAATACAAATTGTAGATTTACTAGATACATAAGTTTGCTTGTCGTACAGCTTAATGAAATGCTTACTGAAACACTTTGAACATTTTGCTTCGTGTAAATATGCGTGGAAAATTACACTTGTAAGTACAGCTCTATATAAGTTAAAAAAAAAAACAACAACACACACACTGATGCCGTGTCTTCATGTGCTACTTTGTTTCTGTTCTTTTGTCTAGTGTATATCCCGTGAGCGTGTGTCTAATTAACTCAATGTTGTTTTATTTTTTACATATATGTGTACATTGTATGGAGGATGCTTAGAAACACATGGGCAGGGCTGGAATTTAGATTTCTTTGGACAGCTAGTCCCCCATGGCTACGGCATGTAACGAGACGCGACCTCAGTTTGTTCCTTGTTCAATTTTGTGTGGTTTTGCTCTTGTTACGTTTAAGTTAACCATAGGTGTTTGAAGCTCAGAGAATCAATAAAATGTTATGCTGGTTACATAGCATATTAAGTGGGCGGGGTATTCATTAATTCAAGCGCACGTGGTTTAACATAAACGAATATGCATGTGAGATGTATAGGAATAATGCCAATAATAATGCCGGACATAAAGAAAAACATGAAGTATGGAAAATTTAACAGTTGCTTGTAGAGCATCGCTGAAGACTCCAATACAGATATAGAAATTAGACCACTATTCCGCACTATCACTTCTAAATTTTTAGCTGACTTATAGTTTATACATAATTTATTTTAGGTCGATTGTGAAGGAAGTTGTCCAACTTATATTAGAGAGTTTGAGATTTCAACCTTCGCCTTGCCCTTCTACGTCTTTTGCGAAGTTAACGTATGAAGTTGAAGTTCGATTAAAATTCCTTGAGATTTCAAACTTTAGAATGGACCTTACCTGTACGAAAAAAGGACCTGTTTTACAGCTGTAAAACGTCTGTAAAAGACCTGTATTTTGAAATTACAACTGTAAAAGACCTGTAAGTGGAAAAATGATCAGATATACAGTTGAAAATTTCAGGTGTAAAATATGAAGGTCTCAATTTACAGCTGTAAAAATTTTACTGTTGAAAGTTATAGCTGTAAAATGGTCATGTCTCAAAATTACAGCTGTAACATTTTTGGAGGGAAACATGAGTATTGTCAGCCATCTTTAATGCATTTTGGCGGGATATAACTGAAATTCACACAGACATCACATCTTGTAAAATTTTGGAATTTAAAGCGGTATAGATTTAGTACAGATGTTTAATTGTCTATTGTAGTTGTAAAAGGACATGTATAAGTACATACAGTAACAATTTACTCTATACTTCAAGCCGATAAGTTTAAATGAAATAATTACAAGATTGTCATATGTTTTCATGACAGACAAAGGAAGTTTTATAAACAAGCATATGTCCTACTTTGTATCCTACTCTTGAATTTTGCAGTTGCTATACTGTAATCATACCACATACACTTAACGTACTAGATCATTTATTTGCCATTTTCATAGTAATTGCTACCTTATCTAGAGATTGCAATTCATCCTAAAACTTTTTGCACCTCTACTTTCGTCCCTTAAAATAATGCTCTCTTTTTCAACACCTACAATATTTCTACAGCTGTAACTTTTGGGCATTTTTACAGCTGTAACTTTTTCATTTTTACAGCTGTAACTTTTTTTTACAGGTGTAGCTCATTTGTGTAAAAAGGACATGTATAAGTACATACAGTAACAATTTACTCTATACTTCAAGCCGATAAGTTTAAATGAAATAATTACAAGATTGTCATATGTTTTCATGACAGACAAAGGAAGTTTTATAAACAAGCATATGTCCTACTTTGTATCCTACTCTTGAATTTTGCAGTTGCTATACTGTAATCATACCACATACACTTTACGTACTAGATCATTTATTTGCCATTTTCATAGTAATTGCTACCTTATCTAGAGACTGCAATTCATCCTAAAACTTTTTGCACCTCTACTTTCGTCCCTTAAAATAATGCTCTCTTTTTCAACACCTACAATATTTCTACAGCTGTAACTTTTGGGCATTTTTACAGCTGTAACTTTTTCATTTTTACAGCTGTAACTTTTTTTTTACAGGTGTAGCTCATTTGCATATTTCGAACTGTTTTACAGTCGTTTGACAGCTGTAAATTGAAATCTACAGCTGTAAAATCAATGTTGTTATATAAAATCTACAGGTGTAAATTTGGAATAAGCATGACTGTTATTTTGAACAAAAATACAGGTCTTTTACAGTTGTAAAATTTCGTACAGGTACTTCTTTTAGTCCGCCCATTCAATTTATCTGTAATTATGATCGTTTTTCTCGTGCATTTTGATATCAGTTGTCCGAAAGTGCAGGACTTTTACAAGAGGTTATAGAAACGAAAATTAAATAAAAAACATTTCAATTAACATAATCATCGCATGGATATTAGCGCGATTAAAAAAACAAACAAAACAAAACAGAAAAAAAAAAACATTTGATATAAAATGATGTCAGTATACAATGCATGACTGTAAATCATACATGAGAGGAAATAAAAATGATAATCATATCAACATATTCTATTGTTGGTGGTGTTCTTGAAAAATTACGGTTAATATTTTTTAAACAAAAACATGAGACATCAACTACAACAAATGCATTTCTCGATATACTTTGAAGTTAAATATATGAGATAAAGCAAACACAAAAGGCTGTTGACTAGTATTTCATAGTTTTTCTTAAAGCTTTTTTTTTTACTTTGAATTGGTACTTTGTACATCGAATTCATTAAAAGACGCGTTTTACTTGTAGATTGTTCCTGTTGAAAATCTGACTTTTTAAAAGATATGTTGATAACATGAGCCAATATACACAATTTATGAATACATTTAGCAAGCGATTTGAAACAAATGTAAGATATACTCTCGTTTTGGCATCATGACACTCAGTTTGACTCTGTATAATGCCAAACTCTCAGACAGCACAATATAATCGTGCCAAGTCACAATGTGTCTAGCAAAACAGTCAAGAACTGTTATGTGGAGACGAAAATTGTCGCACAAAATAACACCTGGGTATATACTATACTATTTCATAAGTAAAGCATGTGCATATCAAGGAATTTTGGTTAGAAGGGACACCAACTTTAAGGGGGGGGGGGGGGGGGGGGGCACCCATTCAGAGGGGAGGCGGGGAGTCATACCGAGTTTCAAGGCCGATTTTCTTTTAAAATGTAAGAATCAAAGGGGGGGTTGACCCAAATGCCCATCTGCCATGTTCTGGGTCCGTTCATGTAAAGAATGGAGCTATCCCATACGGCTAACAGGAAACCTATCGCATCATGATATCATAAATATAAAATTGTCTGATTCTTCAAAAAAAATCCGTCTTACTAGTATCATTTTATGTTTATAATTAAAACACAATTGTCTTATTAAGTGTCCGGCAGAAACGGATTGGTTCTATTTGGAAGTTAAAATAAAATGTTCCACCAAATGATAATCGCGCGTTATCATTTTTTTTTTCAAGTAAAATGATTGTCATGCCATGTGCCTCCATCCAGATTTCAGTCTTTGATGCCGTGTATGTGGACAGAGTAGATGAACAACGACTGAAGTTTTGACTTTCGTGATATCACATCCTCGGACGTTCAAAACTTCACTTCTTACGACAAAAAGCCCATCAGGAATAATCAATACCGCCTGAGGACACAAATATGTCGTAGAAGTTAAAGTTTAAACAAAATCTCAAAGTTTCTCAAAATCAGTTGATAACTTCATACTTCCAGGTTCAATTCAATGTATTTAGTTAAAATCATTAGCTAAACAAAACTTCAATATTCTTATACTTATTGATAATTTTTCGCATCAAATTTAGTCCAGTTATACATGTATATGGATAATCGAATAACTTAATAAGCAGAAATCCGGAAACTAAGCTTTTTATTTCACATAGTAATAAAACTAAGTCATAGGCTTACTTAAAAAGATATGAATAAAATACACGCATATTGGTGACGTTTTACCCCAAATATAATGAGAGACGTTGAAGGGGAAGGCGAAGGTTGAAATCTCAAACTCTCTATTAATCACTCTCGACACCACATTCCTGATGGAATCCATCGCCACGAGGGTATGAGACAAGAGGCCAATTTCCCTTTTAATGCTGAGAGCCAAGCAAGGGAGCTACTGGTACCATTTTTCACGTCTCGGCCGGGGATCGAGCCCACGACCTCCCGCACTCGAAGCGGACGCTCTACGCTATCGAGGCGGTTGACCTTAGCAAAGATTTATCTTGGCTAAAGTGTAGACCTACGTCCCTGTAAAGAGTTAGACAATATTTGGAAGATAAATAGTTAACATGACTGTCCAATCAGAACGGACAGACATAATCTTATTCCCAGGTATGCACTTAACTTATTCCCAGTAAGTTAACTGTACTAAACTCCCCGAAGCGATTACTTCTCCTTACAAAACATCAAATAATGAATGCAAGGGAAGGTAACCATGAGAGGAGCTTGTCACTGTACTTTTTTGAATTGGTGGTCACTGACCTTGTAATAGTTTTCCAGGATGACAGTGATATGAAAAGAGAAGGTAAATATTTAAATTTTGTAACTGGCCAATGATTTGCATCGTTATGTCTTTCCATCAACCAATCACATTTGATCTTTTACGTGTCGTTGGACGCTGTAAACAATATGGCGGAAGTTTTTGATTTTTGAAAGAAATCGAAAATATCGTTAGTGATTTCTCCTTCGTCTTTTGCAAAATTATTGAAAACATAGATTGTAAGTGTTAAACTAATCTTGATTTAAATACTTATGACAACAGTCTTGTCAGAAATGACTGACAACCTGTAATATTTATAGTTTCGTGCAAATTTCAAGTTCAGACATGTCATCAAACTGATCAAAGTTGATCAACCATTTACCAGCGGTTCTTCTGTTGCCTTTCTATATAGAGTTAAATTTTTCTTTTACACTCTCAGGTTAATTTATTTATATAGGCCTACTTTATGTTTCATGAATACAGTGACTGGGAAACCCATGAGACATGAGCCATAGTCACATAAAAGGCAGTGGCTACGATTACGGTACCGTAATCCTAGCCTCCGATTCTAGGATTACGGAAGTTCCGTATTCCTAGACAACCCTATGAGGATAGGCTAGGATTACGGAAGTATTTAAGAGGCATCAAATATACAGGGGCGTAGCTAGGCCTTGGTGAAAGTGTACGCAAGCATTCTAGGGGGGTTCGGGGGCATGCTTCCCGCGGAAAATTTTTCGTTTCCTAGAACGTTTTTGGTGCAATCTGGGAGTATTTTCACAATAAATATAGTAAATAAAACTTGTTAAATACCAGGGTTTCATGCAGTAACATCTATTTTTCAAAATGGATTTTTTGACATTACAAGCGATATTGTCTTTTAAATATTTTTCGTTTCGAAAAATGTAGAGAAAACATTTAAATGCTCTCTTCCGCGATGTCTTTCTAATGACGTTTCTCCATCTAACAATAATGAATTTAAAAAAGAAATAATTTCACAAAATAAAAATGATATTTCAGCCTGGTAAATATTGTTAACTTAAATTTAGTAGTATAAGTTTAATTTGTATAAAGTCGCGTAATAATATTATGCATATCATTCTGATGGTAGAATATCTAATTCACTACTTCAGCTATACCGCTATTGGTTACGTTGACGGGAAAATGTCTTTATTGCCGCGGCGGTCCGGGGTTCGATTCCCCACGCGGTCATCTTTTTTTTCTTGATTTGGAACAAAGACCTATAAAAATAAATAGATTGGCAACTTGAAAGGCATATAGAGCAAATCTCGCCAACCTCCCATGACAAAAAAACGAGATCTCGTTTACCGGAAGTGGCGCTTTCTCCACGCGCCATTTTGTATGCGAAAGCAATTATTCATCGGTAAAATAATTATCACCGTATGACCACGCTTCTTTCGATGGCAAAAAAAAACGTGTACTTCGTACATCTTAAGACCATTTCACATTAAACTAATTTTGTTTTAGAAGCTAACATGTATTTTAAATGTAGGTACAAATTGTAACTCCATGCTCGCCGATGTTTGTTTTTAGTAAGATAACGCCGAATCACGCTCTGACACGAGCTCACGCGAGATTACAGCCAGTTGCCATTCTGTGTATTTTATACTTCTTTGTTTGGAATTTTAAAAATATTTTAGAAACAAAAAATCATATTCTATTGTTCATATATGACCAAAACTTCAATTTGAAAGAAAGATTATTTTTTAGCCATATCTGGAGACATGCTGCTTTAACAACATGTTTCAGTTCATTCAAAAATAAGCACCAATTTCCTATTCTTCCTTCTAGTGAAGTTGCCTGGAACAGACTTGCTGTTCAGTTCCTCTTCCTGGTAAACGTTTAACAGCCCAAGTCCCAATAGCCCGTCGGTGGTCACTGTGTTCCGCAAGTATATTTTTACTCGTCTCATTACACTGAATGATTGTTCAGCGGTAGCTGTTGATACTGGAATACTAGCAAGAACACAGAGTACAATATAGATGGACGGATATTGGTCTTGGTGGGTAGCTTTAATGGTGTCTGGCAAGCTGAATGGAATATCTGCCTCAATGACAACAGCCCATCTATGGAAAATCAGATGGCAACAGTGTTTGATTAAATATTTCAACGAGATTATTATGTTTCCAGTTAATGCACTGAGCCGCTTTCAAAACACTCCACTTACATAGAACTGTATGCTTTATAAGACGAACACTACAAAATTGAAAGTCACAAATTGACACAAAAATCGTTAAAGTAAGGAATTTTGCCTAAAATGCTGATCAAATCAACAATTTTTTTTCATCAAAATGTTTATAATGCATTCGTCATTACCTATTAAACATTTTTATGATCAAAACAGACTAAACCCGCACTTGTTAACATTGAATTTCAGGTGTAAACCAAAAGGCTCTCTTTACGGCTACTTCTTTATAGATTTGGAAAAAAGAGCCTAAAATTTTGAATCCTTTGAAATATTTTACCAAACTGAAATATTATTTCATGTTAAAGACAAATCAACCATCCTGCAGAACGTTCTATTTCGAAATTTTTACTTCTGTCGTAAATTAACCCCATATCGCTCAACTTTTCTTATGCTACCAGTAGCCTTTTCGCAACAACCTTAAAACTACCAAATAAACTGAATACATTTTCCAGGGAATTTAGAACAATGTATAAGACAACGTTTGATACAAAATGAACAATGAAATAAGGCTAAAATAGCGATTTTATCACTAATCCGATGAAACCCTAGTTTTTTTTCAAAGTCGCAAATTTATCCAATAATTATGCTACAGTAACAGTTACTAGCGCGAATGTTAACGGTTTTCATTAGAAATATTCTTGCAAATTTAAAATAAATTGAATCCTGATAGTACGTGACTGAAACACTGGAGGTTTTTGAATATTTAAATATGAAAAGTCGAGCTTTAAACAAGCTCTAAAGTTGATAATTTTAATACACGCATGCATAGTTTCATGAGACAGAACATCACGCGTCATGTGGTTGAAAATTTTATATTTACATAATGTCCAAAGATGATGATAGTTAATTTACATGTTAATTAAATTGACTGAGAACTATACTGGCAGCAATCAAATGAATTTTTTTAAAATTAAGAACGTTGACTTTCGCGTCATGAATTTTATTCATTAGAAATAATTGCGACTTGGTAAATCATCGGGGCTACATCAGATAAAATACAAAATGTTCAAAATGAAAAAGAAAAAAATTACGGAAATGTTTGTTGTTAGTTAGTTTTTTTTCAAACAATGTCTGATATTCCTTTAACTGTCCTGAAAGTTTCACGAAATTATCTTCGGACGACGGTAGTTTTAACAATATAGCGAAAAGACTACTGGTAGCGTTAGAAAATTTGTTAAGTGTATGCTCCGAGAACGCTGTACCTAACTTCATCATTTAGGCTCAGGTTCTTGTGTAAAACGTCTGGATAAGACGGACCATCTGACTGCCATTCGGTCATATTTAAACTTTACGGTGATGAAACTTTTCAAGAAAGATAAATCTTCCTATACTTAATATGTACTTCATTACATTGAAAACGCAACAAAGATCTCTGTTAAGAATTCTTCTGAAAGAAAGGAAATATATCGATATATACCCCCCTTCAGTTTTTATTGCATTTTTAGACTTTTTGTTTTTTAATTCTTGAGGACCATGTGTACGCAACTGCGTTTTTTGTGTATAGGTAGCTACGCGCCTGAATATATGTTAAGACATGCATAGGCTACATGATGTTGTAAACTTACTTATTTCACTTAAACAAAAACGTATTTGGGTGTTGATTTCGCCCGATTCTATATGCGCGGAAATCTAAATTTAAGTGACAGGCAAAAACAAATCTTTAAAGTATAGAAACTTTTTATAATCCTTTTGAGCTATTATTAAGAATATAATTCTTCATTTGTCTGCCAATTTTCAAAAAAAAAATATTTAGTAAAATGGCTGATCAATAACAAAAGATAATAGGGCAGGCATGAAAAAAACGCTATTTTATGTGAAATAAGTAAGTTTACAATAAGAGTTATGCATGTCATAACAGACATTTGATGCCTCTTAAATACTAGCCTATCCTCATAGGGTTGTCTAGGAATACGGAACTTCCATAATCCTAGAATCGGAGGCTAGGATTACGGTACCGTAATCGTAGCCACTGCCCACATAAAAATGCAAAATGTCTCATAAGTTTTAAGTGCTGATGAGTCCTGTGCCATATGTTTAAATTGTATTGAATGCAAAAGGATGTAACTAATTAATATGAACTTAGGTGCTACCTAGAAGGCAGAGCTCCCTTGAAAAATCACCAGTGTCCCTTGAAAATTAAAGGAGTGCTGCTGGAATTATCTGGAATTATGGATCCGTTTTAGGAAGTTTATGTTTATTAAGATCTATTAAAATTTTAAGAATTGATGATAATTCATGATTTCTGAATGAATGTCTTAGAATGCATTAAGATTAAATCTTGACATGCAAAAACTCTACAAATATGCTATATACAAACTAAAGAAAGTTACGGTTCTTTTTAGAAGGAAGAATGTGTCCAATTTTAAGGCAAAAATACTGCTATGATAGACGTCTGGTATGGGAAAATGAAAATCATTTACAAGTACAAAGCTTGTTTAAAATCCAAAAGACTAGCCATCTTTAAAAGTTAGCGATGAGAATTTTACACAGAGAAAATTACTGTTTGCCAAAATTCTCGAAAACTGCAGTTTTATTTACTGAACTGCTAAGTTATATTTATTTATTTATTTATTTTATTTCAGTCTCATCCATTTACATAAATTGTAAAAACATATAAACATGAAAATCATACAATGTAAATGGCCACTCTCTAAGAGTTACAGGAGACTATAGTTCATATGAGATTATTACATAATATATTATACAAATACAACAATTAGTATGTTGTATAAGGTCATAAGAGGCGCTTAAAGGTCCAATACTAAGGAAAGTGAACATTTTAATTTCTTTTAAAAAGCACAGAAACTATTTCATTTTATTGGAAAATGAAAGTTGGTATGTAGAAATTCGAAATAAATCGCAGTATATGTACAATTATTTTTCTATGAAGTATGAAGAAAGTTAAAAAGACCTGGGGGGTCATTCTGTCGATTCATTGAAATTTCAACATAATACACATACATTTCTTTGAGTTCCAAAGACCTTCTGTAAATTTTGACCTGCCAATCTTCATTATTTAGTGTCTTGCAGAAGTCTATGCACTGGCTATGAAAAAAATTGCCAACTCACTTTCCCTTAGTAATGGACCTTTAATAGTCTATGACATTTTATGGTTAATCTTTTAGCACTACTGGTATAGAATAGGAATGGTAATAGGAGCCTCTTTGATGTTAATTGATAATTCATAGGCAATAGTTTTTTTGTTTCCTAGTAATAAACTCTGGTCAGTTATTTTTAAGCTTGTGGATGAAAAATGTGAACGGGGAGAACAGCATTATGTGCTTTTCACAGTTCAATGCCTGTATATTTTGATCCCAAAACCTTTTTAGCTCACCTGAGCACAAAGTGCTCAAAGGTGAGCTTTAGCGATCGCCCTGTGTCCGTCGTCCGTCGTCGTCCGTCCGTCGTCAACAGTTTGACTGTTAACACTCTAGAGGTCACATTTTTGGCCCAATCTTAATGAAACTTGGTCAAAATGTTACCCTCAATAAAATCTTGGACAAGTTCGATATTGGGTCATCTGGGATCAAAAACTAGGTCATCAGGTCAAATCAAATGAAAAGCTTGTTAACACTCTAGAGGTCACATTTTTGGCCCAATCTTAATGAAACTTGGTCAGAATGTTACCCTCAATAAAATCTTGGACGAGTTCGATATTGGGTCATCTGGGGTCAAAAACTAGGTCACCAGGTCAAATCAAAGGAAAAGCTTGTTAACACTCTAGAGGTCACAATTTTGGCCCAATCTTAATGAAACTTGACCAGAATGTTAATCTTGATGATCTTAAGGTCCAGTTTGAATCTGGGTCATGTAGGATCAAAAACTAGGTCACCAGGTCAAATCAAAGGAAAAGCTAGTTTACACTGTAGAGGCCACATTTATGACCATATCATAATGAAACTTGGTCAGAATGTTAATCTTGATGATCTTAAGGTTAAGTGTAAATCTAGGTCAGTTGGGGTCAAAAACTAGGTCACTAGGTCAGATCAAAGGAAAAGCTTGTTAACACTGTAGAGGCCATATTTATGACTGTATCTTCATGAAACTTAGTCAGAAGGCTAAACTTGATGATCTTTAGGGCAATTTTGAATCTGGGTCATGTCGGGTCAAAAACTATGTCACCAGGTCAAATCAAAGGAAAAGCTAGTTAACACTTTAGAGGCCACATTTATGACCATATCTTAATGAAACTTTGTCAGAATGTTAATCTTGATGATCTTTAGGTCAAGTTTAAATCTGGGTCAGTTGGGGTCAAAAACTAGGTCACTAGGTCATATCAAAGGAAAACCTTGTTAACACTCTAGAGGCCACATTTATGACTTTATATTCATGAAACTTAGTCAGAATGTTAAACTTGATGATCTTTAGGTCAAGTTCGAATCTGGGTCATGTCGGGTCAAAAACTAGGTCACGGGGTCAAATCAAAGGAATGGCTAGTTAACACTTTAGAGGACACATTTATGACCATATCTTAATGAAACTTTGTCAGAATGTTAATCTTAATGATCTTTAGGTCTGTAGGTCAGGTGAGCGATACAGGGCCTTCATGGCCCTCTTGTTTAAAAATAAGTTTTATCTACAGACAGTACATTGGAAACTGACACCACTAACAAAACACTTCTTAAATTTCACATGATTGACTTTATTTTTTACAATGCTTTCAAAACTCATAATAAGTAAATAAATACAAAAAAATCTGAAATAAAAAAAAAAACATGAAAAAAAATGCATCTGGTGAGGATCGAACTCCCGACCTTTGGCTTTCAGCGCGAACACTGCACCAATGTGGAAGTATGACGTCATTACCACAAATATAAGTATATATAATAAATTTCAGTTATGGAAGCGTGACGAAAATGGTTTCACATTGAAAATATTGTATTTTCTCTTTTTTTTCTTCGTAGAAAATGTATTTAGCACTAAATTCTTATTATCAGACGCTCATTTACATTTTTATTCAACGTTCAAAGCAGTAAGCGAAACGCCTTTGTCAACCGTAAACAGCAAGCGTCTACTGATGTCTTACTGATTAATTACTAAGTATGAGCATTGTGTGCTGGAAGAAACCTGAACAACACCGATTCCAAAAAAGTACCACGAATTTTCAACTCGATAGTAATTCTTTACACAGTTTTATTCATTTTGTTTTTCAGACGTTTAACTGTAATGCGACGCTCTGCTATTAAATAATGCAAATCTTACACAAAGGAATGTATTCAGTGTACAGATTCAAAGTGCTTCCAGCAGTCAGGGGTGTAACTGTTTCAAGTTATCGCAATTTATAACCCATCTGAGTTATTGGTTAAACTTCCATAACTTGTTTCAGTTATCATAAAATATTACAAAGCCCTCCTGTGCCAATTCCTCATTTTGAAAGAGACTAATGTAATTATTTCCTGAATCCTTGACCTTTTATCTTTCCAGCTATGCAGTAAAACGTTTTACGCAAGGCTGATAAAGTTTTACCCAAAAGCTTTAAAGCTATAAAACTCTTAATATCTCATTATTATCCCATTATGCTTATCAGGTCATGCTCAAACTAAAAGAGAATTTGATTAACCTCAGTTTGCTACTAATTTCACTTTAAAGGTCACTTTGTGAGAACAGCAAAAAGACTTTTTTTAAATAACTTACCTGAGTTAACTATATTTTATAACTAATACAGGTTATAAAATGCTTGAAAAAGTAACTGAAATAGGTTACATAACTTAAAACAGTTACACCCCTGACTGTCCAGTGTTTAAAAACATGTTTTAACATTGTATTTTATTCTAGACTTTCATTTTCTGTCAGTTTTCAATAATTTTCTTTATTGACAAGCTGTGAAGCTGTTACAGTTTTAGTTACTATATTTGTTTTTTACTGAGAGCTTTTTTAATCTGAAATGTGTACATACTACAGTGCCAGTTCCTTGTTTACAAGTCGTAATTGTCCCATAGAAATTTCTGAATGTCACATAAAAATTTTTAATGTCACATAATTTATTGTGTATGACGGGCCATTGTCTCATGTATAAAGGATTGTAAGGATCATTATATTAGTTAAATAAAATACATTTCTTGTGATTTATTGTTTATTTTTTGTGTTAAATACCTGTTTATTTTGCCATATTTACGCACTCATATCATATTGGCGGACATTTTGTTATGTTAAAATGTACTCGATACATATTCCAGATACAGTGATTCAATCTTTAAAGAAAACAAAACAAACAGTTAAGAAAAGATAAAACAAAGAGTATCATCGTACATAAAATGATGCGGCTCTACTGAACATAACGGCGTTTGATCATTTCCTATGCCTTTTTTAAAAATTTTTAAGCGAAAATTTTAAGTAATCATCTCTTTCGCACTTCTATGTGCATCTTTAATTAATTAACTATTTATTTATTTATTAATTTCTTCGCCTGTTTGTCTATTATAAGTCAATGATCTTGATTGGTTCTAATTGTTTGTTTGAACATTTATTCTATGGTAGCGTGATAAATATGTAATGTAAAATTACATATATATATATATATCAAAAGACTAATTTCCAAAATTACGAATTTTTTAGCGATTTAAATCTATGAACTGTACACAATAAAAATTACAGCATCTGCATTGCAGTATATGCGCAAGCAATAAAACCAATAACTTTACATAATGGTGTACTGCGATTTATCCATTATTTTGGTCCTTCGAAGCTTTGACAATAAGATTGCCTGTCACAAATATAAAACAATCTGAGCTGTCAAATTATTTTGACTAGTTATAATATACATAATTATTATGCTTCCAAAGGATTTTCTTAATAGATTTCATTATAAGATTTATATAACAAGTTCTATAGTTGTGTATTTTCTAGAAGATGTCTACAATAAGTGACTTAAGTGTACCAGACATCCCGCCACTGTCCCCTGGAAGTAGTGTCTCAACAAGATTACAGGTATGTTTCTAAATACATTTCCACCTTATCTAAAGTGAGCCAGATGGCATGACATACACATTGCCCTTAAAATTTTTCTGCCATTTACCCTTGTCTGTGACAGAATAGCTGATGAAGACATTTATATTTTATTTTTTTTTGTCTTTAAAAATACCACCCGCCTAAGTTTCAGTTTATTGTTAAAGTCTGTGAGATGATAATTTAATTATTTATTATGGATTTTATTTTGTAAAATTTTGAAAATTTTGCTGTTCAGTAATTTGGCCCTTGTTTCATGATTTCTGGGGTTGAATTTCAGCCCCATTCCATCCATTAGTAAATACATTTTTCCTTCTTCTTTTCTACATGTATTATAATTTCTCCTTGAAAGACCTTCAGTTGTCCAGTAAAAAGTTTTCATATTGGACACTTTTCTTTTATTCAGAAGAATTTGATAAAAACAACTTTCAGAAAAATTAAGGCAGAGGCTATCGTCATGATGGTCATGCTGATAATTTTCTGCATGATTGTCATGCCAATTATTTTTGTTATTCGCATGATGGTGGTGCTGATTATTTTCGTTATTTGCACAATGATCCTATCTGGAACGTCATGCCGATTATTTTTGTTATCCATGCAACTAGATATACTACACAGTTACATATATATGTAAAAAATAAAAGTGTTTCTGGAGTGTTTGTCTGCTTTAATCATGTTATATCAGATTCCCAATTTCCCATAGTGCCAATCATTTGACTATTTGTATCATGCACTATTTGGTAAGTTAAAAATCCACTCCTTAAAAAAATCATTTTAGAAAAGAATACATTTAAAAAGAACAAAAATGAAATAAAATACTGTTTTTGTTCACTTATCAACCTTGGCATGCACCAGCAGGCTAGCAATTATAAACAACAGTCTAAGACCACATTTTAGTGCAATTTATATAGTGCAATTTTGACTTTAAGCTATTTTTAGCTCGACTATTCATAGAATAGTAGAGCTATTGGACTCGCCCATGCGTCGGCGTCCGCGTTTGCGTCCGTGTCGGCGTCCGCGTCCCGATTTGGTTAAGGTTTTGTATGTAAGCTGGTATCTCAGTAACCACTTGTGGGAATGGATTGAAACTTCACACACTTATTCACTGTGATAAACTGACTTACATTGCACAGGTTCCATAACTCTATTTTGCTTTTTTACAAAATTATGCCCCTTTTTCGACTTAGAAATTTTTGGTTAAGGTTTTGTATGTAAGCTGGTATCTCAGTAACCACTCGTGGGAATGGATTGAAACTTCACACACTTATTCACTGTGATAAACTGACCTACATTGCACAGGTTCCATAACTCTATTTTGCTTTTTTACAAAATTATGCCCCTTTTTCTACTTAGAAATTTTTGGTTAAGGTTTTGTATGTAAGCTGCTATCTCAGTACTTACTAATGGGAATGGATTGAAACTTCACATACTTGTTCACTGTCATGATCTGACATGCACTAAGCAAGTCCCATAACTCTACTCTTTTTTTTTCTTCAAAATTATGCCCCTTTTTCGACTTACCGGTAGCAGTTTTTGGTTAAATTTTTGTATGTAATCTGATATCTCAGTATCCACTAATTGGAATGGATTGAAACTTCACACACTTGTTCACTGTCATGATCTTACATGCACTGTGAAGGTCCTATAACTCTACTTTGCATTTTTACAAAATTATGCCCCTTTTTTGACTTAGCAGTTTTTGGTTAAGTTTTTGTATGTAAGCTGGTATCTCAGTATCCACAAATTGGAAAGGATTGAAACTTAACACACTTGCTGACTGTCATGATATGACATGCAATACAGAGGTTTAATACCTCTACTTTTCATTTTACAAAATTATGCCCCTTTTTCAACTTTTGTATTCTTTCAATTGACAAGGCTGTTGAATAGTCGAGCGTTGCTGTCCTCTGACAGCTCTTGTTTGAAATTGTTGATAAAGATGTTTTGACTAAGGTTTAAATACCTGATTTTGAGAAAAATAGTCCTTGAAAAAGTAAAACACTAAGTGAAAAGTCCTTCGAAAGCACTTATTATGCCCCCCTTTGAAAAAGGAGGGGTATATTGTTTTGCAGATGTCGGTCGGTAGGTCGGTCGGTCGGTCGGTCTGTCGGTCGGTCGGTCGGAATGTAGACCTATCCGTTTCCGGATGATAACTCAAGAACGCTTGGGCCTAGGATCATGAAAGTTGATAGGGAGGTTGGTCACCACCAGTAGATGACCCCTATTGATTTTGAGGTCAGTATGTGAAAGGTCAAGGTCACAGTGACCCTGAACAGTAAAACGGTTTCCGGATGATAACTCAAGAACACTTGGGCCTAGGATCATGAAAGTTGATAGGGAGGTTGGTAATGACCAGCAGATGACCCCTATTGATTTTGAGTTCAGTATGTTAAAGGTCAAGGTCACAGTGACCCTGAACAGTAAAACGGTTTCCGGATGATAACTCAAGAACACTTGGGCCTAGGATCATGAAAATTGATAGGGAGGTTGGTAATGACCAGCAGATGACCCCTATTGATTTTGAGATCAGTATGTCAAAGGTCAAGGTCACAGTGACCCTGAACAGTAAAACAGTTTCCGGATGATAACTCAAGAACGCTAAGGCCTAGGGTCACGAAAGTTGATAGGGAGGTTGGTCATGACCAGCAGGTGACCCCTATTGATTTTGAGGTCAGTATGTCAAAGGTCAAGGTCACAGTGACCAGGAACAGTAAAATGGTTTCCAGGCAATAACTCAAGAACGCTTTGGCCTAGTGTCAGGAAAATTGATAGTTAGGTTGGCCATGACCAGCAGATGACCCCTATTGATTTTGAGGTCAGTATGTGAAGGGTCAAGGTCACAGTGACCCTGAACAGTAAAACGGTTTCCGGATGATAACTCAAGAACACTTGGGCCTAGGATCATGAAAATTGATAGGGAGGTTGGTAATGACCAGCAGATGACCCCTATTGATTTTGAGGTCTGTATGTCAAAGGTCAAGGTCACAGTGACCCTGAATAGTAAAACGGTTTCCGGATGATAACTCAAGAACACTTGGGCCTAGGATCATGAAAGTTGATAGGCAGGTTGGTAATGACCAGCAGATGACCCCTATTGATTTTGAGGTCAGTATGTCAAAGGTCAAGGTCACAGTGACCAGGAACAGTAAAATGGTTTCCAGGCAATAACTCAAGAACGCTTTGGCCTAGTGTCAATAGGTTAAATGTCAAGGTCAGATTAAACCAGAATGGTAGAACTTTTGTTTACAGTGAGCATATAATTTCTGTTCCTTGTGCAATTACTAAATGCATCAAGGGGGGCATTTCGTGTTCGACGAGCTCTTGTTAAATTATGTCTTGGGGGTATCTGTATAAACCATGTATAAGCATTTTTTCTATAGGATGAGTATGACGAGTTACTAAAGTTTGCTGTAGTTGTACCCAAGTATGATCCTGCTCAGATACCCCAGACACTGACGAATGCCAAGGACTCCTTCATGCAGGCCAGCTCTCAGTCCATGCCCAGACGCACCGACAGAAGACTCATGGATGAAGATGGTAGGTGGTTTTTTTTGTCTGTTTTTAGCTCACATGTCACAAAGTGACAATGTGAGCTTTTGTGATCGCGCAGCATCCGGCGTCCGTGCGTGCGTAAACTTTTGCTTATGACCACTCTAGAGGTAACATTTTTCATGAGATCTTTATGAATGTTGTTCAGAATGTTTATCTTGATGATATCTATGTCAAGTTCGAAACTGGGTCAACTGTGATCAAAAACTAGGTTAGTAGGTCTAAAAATAGAAAAACCTTGTGACCTCTCTAGAGGCCATACTTTTCAATGGATCTTCATGAAAGTTATTCAGAATGTTCAACTTGATGATATCTAGGCCAAGTTCGAAACCAGGTCACGTGCCTTCAAAAACTAGGTCAGTAGGTCAAATAATAAAAAAAACCTTGTGACCTCTCTAGAGGCCATATTTTTCATGGGATCTGTATGAAAGTTGGTCAGAATATTCATCATGATGATATCTAGGTCAAGTTCGAAACTGGGTCAACTGCGGTCAAAAACTAGGTCAGTAGGTCTAAAAATAGAAAAACCTTGTGACCTCTCTAGAGGCCATATTTTTCACAAGATCTTCATGAAAATTGGTCAGAATGTTCACCTTGATGATATGTAGGTCAGATTTGAAACTGGGTCACGTGCCATTGAAAACTAGGTCAGTAGGTCAAATAATAGAAAAACCTTGTGACCTCTCTAGAGGCCATATTTTTCATGGGATATGTATGAAAGTTGGTCTGAATATTCAGCATGATGATATCTAGGTCAAGATTGAAACTGGGTCACATGCGATCAAAAACTAGGTCAGTAGGTCTAAAAATAGAAAAACCTTGTGACCTCTCTAGAGGCCATACTTTTGAATGGATCTTCATGAAAATTGGTCAGAATGTTCACCTTGATGATATCTAGGTCAGGTTTGAAACTGGGTCACGTGCCATCAATAACTAGGTCAGTAGGTCAAATAATGAAAAAATCTTGTGACCTCTCTAGAGGCCGTATTTTTCATGGGATCTGTATGAAAGTTGGTCTGAATGTTTATCTTGATGATAGCTAGCTCATATTTGAAACTGGGTCAACTGTGGTCAAAAACTAGGTCAGTAGGTCTAAAAATAGAAAAACCTTGTCACCTCTCTAGAGGCCATACTTTCGAATTGATCTTCATGAAAATTGGTCAGATTCACTGTTCACCTTGATGATATCTAGGTCAAGTTCAAAACTGGGTCACGTGCTATCAATAACAAGGCCAGTAGGTCAAATAATAAAAAAACCTTGTGACCTCTCTAGAGGCCATATTTTTCATGGGATCTGTATGAAAGTTGGTCTGAATGTTCATATTGATGATATCTAGGTCAAGTTTGAAACTGGGTCGGCTGCAGTCAAAAACTAGGTCAGTAGGTCTAAAAATAGAAAAACCTTGTGACCTCTCTAGAGGCCATACTTTTGAATGGATTTTCGTGAAAATTGGTCAGATTGTTCACCTTGATGATATCTAGGTCAAATTCGAAACTGGACCATGTGCCGTCAATAACTAGGTCAGTAGGTCAAATAATAAAAAACCTTGTGACCTCTCTAGAGGCCATATTTTTCAATGGGTCTTCATGAAAATTGGTCAGAATTTTTATCTTGATGATATCTAGGTCAGATTCAAAACTGGGTCACATGGGCTCAAAAACTAGGTCACAATGTCAAATAATAGAAAAAAAAACGACATCATACTCGGTTTAAAACTGGGTCATGTGAGGACAGGTGAGCGATTCAGGACCATCATGGTCCTCTTGTTTTTTGTTGTGTTTCACATTTAAAATATTTGAACAGTATTTAAGTTTTTATTGCAGTCAGTTATTGTTAAAATGTGATTGGCTGTTTCTGATACAAATAAAAAAAGAACAATAGCAAGGTTGCATACTGTGACTTGGCCCCAACTGAATTCTATAATTCTTGCTTGCTTTCTTTGAGTAACAGACAACTTCTTCACATGGAGGAGAAAACTTGGTTGACCGTTTAGTCGAGGAGAAAGTTAGGTGTTGGTTCAATCCTGGTCCTTGATGTTTGGATTAATGCAATTCTTCTTCCTATCAGTTTTACTTTAATAACCTTAGCCTATACTGCTCAAGACATGATTATGGTCTGATTTTAAGTGATTTAAGGCCATGGTTAGAAAACTGTTTGTTTGCGGTAATGTGACCCAAAGTTTTTTGTGTGGGTATGTAGGTAGAGAATTTTTTTTACATATAATTATATGGAGAAAAAATTTTCATCTGACTAGCCAGAAAAAATGTCGGATCGCAGCGATTTTCACGGGTAGGTCGTGTAACCAAATGTTTTTTTAATGATAGCCTAAAGGAGAAACTAGATAAACATAATAGACTAAATAAATACAGTAGGTTGCTTTGTTTAGACAGACTGGAAAATGAGATAAATTTATTTTGATACAATTATTGTTATATCTTTCCATAATACTTTTGAATGGTGTGACATAAGAATTATATAATTATGTTAAACAGGCATGTGTTGCCAGCTATTAACAAAGCAAATAAAACAGTTACTGCTATTTTAATTAAATTATAAATACACAAAGTTACAAAATAAAAGACTCTAGAATATGCCCAGTCTGTAGTTGCTTGACCTGTGACTTATTCTGAGTTGTGTGTGAATATTTGTGTTAACCCTTAACATGCTGGACAAGATTGATTCTGCCTTTGCGACCAGTGCAGGTCATGATCAGCCTGCACAGTGCAGGCTGATCATGATCTGCACTGTTCGCCATTCAGTCAGTATCTTTTTGGTATGCACCCCATTTAACAGTTAATGGTACTGTCCAAATTGAAAGATGGACATGTTCATTATTGAAATTTAGCAGGGTCAGGGTTAATTTTCAGAGCTGTCAGAGGCGACAGATGTTACTCCAATAAATGTGAGACCATCACCTAGAGAAGGACTCCCAGACTTTGTCTCCAAAACTACTCCTAGAGAAAGACTTCCAGACTTTGGTCAGTCGCCAATAATGGATGAAGACAGGCCACATGGTAATGTTTACATCAGAATTGTCTCTGTAATTTCTTACCGTATATTTTTGCTTATAAGATACATTATTAGGAGTAACATTTCCAGTTCAAGAGTGGGGAGCATCTTATAAGCGTGTACAACACGGAAATCAAAAGAAAACGAAACCCCAGATTGTCTGACCAATTTTGGAGTGCGTCTTATAAGTGAGTGCATCTTTTAAGCGAAAATATATGGTATGAAATGTTGGGAAATCATTTATATCCTCTTTGAGACTAACTTTCCTTGATTTCAAGGCAGCGTCAATTTGTAAAATTCCTCCAAACAAACAAACATAAAATATGGAATGATATTTAGGTAAATATTACACAATGCCTGCTGACTGTTACAATTTACTCACTGACACTCCCATTATGCTTACTGGTATAGTAATCATGCATGCTGGCACCTTTAACACGCTTGTTAACAATGATACCACGCTTGTTGACAATGATACCATGCTTGCTGACAATGATACCAGTGAGTAAATTGTAACAGTCAGCAGGCATTGTGTAATATTTACCTAAATATCATTCCATAATAAAATTCCAATATCTTCTATCTTTAAAGTATGAAATCCATAAATTCTGTCCCAAGTAATAGACATTTTGCTTTAAAACATGAATATTTACATGAAAAAAATTAAAAGATTTAAACTAAATAAAATCAAAAGAAACTGTGAAATACTGTAAAATCATTTAATTTCGTGGGCATGAATTTTCGTGGTTTTGGTCAAAACGGCGATTTCGTGGTGATATGAATTCGTGGATTTCAACTTTTGAACATAGAATGAATGGGAATTTTACTTGTTCGTTGGGATTAAATTTCGTGGATTTATTCAACCACGAAATCCACGAAAATTAGTCCCCCACGAATATTAATGATTTCACAGTAATTAATATTTGTTTGGGACAGATTTTTCTCTTCTTCCATGATCGAGTCACTGAACAAGGTTACATCATCATGTTCAAAAGCTGAAATTCATGAAGACATATCCCCTGTAAAATATCCGTTTTGGCCAAAACTGCAGGCCTTTTTTTCATCAATTTGGGAATGCCACCGACACTGGTGGAATTGGGAAAATGCTCTCGGGAATTGTCTTAATTGGGACAGTTTGCAAATTACCAAAATCTACATAAATGTGTTTTTGTGTGAAATATTAAAGAATTGCATTTCAGTAATTGTTCAGCAGTATTATAATTTACTTAAATATACATACAAATCAACAAAACTATCTTAAAACAGCAAAAACCCTAAAAGGTATAATAATTTGGGAATTTTGAATTCAACTTTGGGAAAAAAACATACTTTTTTGCATTGGGATTACCTCCTTTTACAAGAGGTAGATTTATAGCGGAAAAAAGCCCTGAAACTACAAAATTTTATTCCCACGAAATTAAAGGAATTCATAGTACAAAATGTATTTACTTTTGTAGTCATTTTTGACGTTGTGTAAAATCTTAATGATATACAGGTAAGAAATTGTTCAGTTTTAGTGTTAATACTCCACCATAACAAGCTGGAAAAGTCACCATATAACCTCAGTTGCGCCAGCATGACTTAAAAGGCCAACTGTGCTTGAAATGTAGAATTCTTTCATTTGATGTTAGGTAGTTCTACCCAGCTGCTGCCAGTACCTGAAACTATAGCTATAGCTTAAACAGTAAGGGGTGTAACTGTTTTAAGTTATGTAAGTTAAACTTATTTCAGTTACTTTTTCAAGCATTTTATAACCTGTATTAGTTATAAAATATAGTTTACTCCGGTAAGTTATTCAAAAAAAATCTTTTTGCTGTTCTCACAAAGTGACCTTTAAAGTGTAATTAGTAGCAAACTGTGGTTAATCAAATTCTCTTTTAGCCTGATCATAACCTGATAAGCATTATGGGATGTTAAGAGTTTTATAGCTTTAAAACTTTTGCGTGAAACCTTATCAGCCTTGCATAAAAAAAAATTACTGCATAATTCGAAAGATAAAAGTTCAGGGATTCAGGAAATAATTGCATTAGTCTCATTCAAAATGAGGAATTGGCACAGGAGGGCTTTGTAATATTTTATGATAATTGAAACAAGTTACGAAAGTATAGGCGGTAACTCAAATGGGTTATAAACTGTGATAACTTGAAACAGTTACACCCCTGATTGTTAAATTATGTCAGTTTGACCTAAAAGCCTGAAACAGCACAAATATATGATATTCATATTTATTGTATGTAAATTCATGTATGAAATAAATAATCTTTCTCTTTTTCAGATCCCATACCAAGCCATTATTTTGCTAGGGTGCCTTCTACAAATTCAGATATGAATGGGAACAACACTAAGGTATGGACTTTCCAAACACTTTTTTAACCTTTAGCCTGCTGTTGGCAAGTGATTCTGCCTTTGCGACCAGTGCAGACTAAGATCAGCCTGCACATCCGTGCAGTCTGATCATGGTCTGCACTGTTCACTATTCAGTCGGTAAATTTTTAGCGAACACCCCTTCTAATAGTAAAGGGTATTGCCCAGATTGAATGATGGACAAGTCCATTTTAGAAATTTAGCAGGGTGAAGGTTAAATACAATTTTTTGTCTGGTATGTTTAGAGTTCTGAAGCTTTCAAGTACCTGTGGCAGAGTTCTTTTTTTAGTACAAATGTAGATACTTGTAGTTTTCTCTGTCACATCAATTTCATTTTCTTTGATTTTTGTAAGTATGATTGATTGATATGTGCCCTATGTTTTCATACATCAGCAGGTAAATGGAGAATATGAGAGAGTGTACACAGCAACAGTTGATCCCGACGTCTCTAAGATGGAAAATATGATGGATCAATGGTGTCTCGACCTGAAGAGAAATGTTCTGGTATGGATTAGTTTACATGCGATATCGTTTTAAGTTAGTTGTTTAATCATCATAAGTGTTGCGACTTACAAAGCGTGATTGTTACCTGTAATTGTAAACATCAATGGTGTCAGGTAGAGTCTAATAAAACATCACTGTGACATAATTATGTATAATGTTTCCCACATGTTTGATGTAAGGTAGAGACTTAAAAAACAGTATTGTATTAACAATACTTAGAAGTCTAATACGAGAAATTCAGTATCGAAATTTGCTGACAAAGTTGTCAGAACATGAGTCGATGTATCATTTTAAGTCATTGCGGAGTATATGAAATACTGAAATGCCAGGAGCTTAAGTGACTTTTGCTCAGGGTCCATCAGAGGCCGTTAGGGGTCCCCCTGGCGCTGGGACCTTGGCTGAAATTTTCAGCTGATTTTGGAGTTTGCTTTTTACAGCATAATGGCTCTGATGTGTTATTTGTGTGATAATTTTAGTGAGATTGACTGACTGTTCTGCTACATTTTAAAAAAGATTTTAATGGCATTTAATAATGCTGATTATGTATAATGAAAATATCATTTTAAGATGTTTCTTCTGACTTGAATAGTTTGTTTAGTTTGTACTAATTTGTGTTAGCTTAATTGTGATGAAAGCTTCAAGCTTACTGTAACCACTCTCGAGTCCGCTTCCTGGAAAAACCAGCACTGGTGTTATATTAAAAGTCATGGTCATGACCCCAGGATTGAGCGACCAACACCTTGTTTGTTTAATCTTCATTTTGATGTAGTATATCTTTAATCAGATTTATTTATAATATAGCACTTTATTATCTTGTTATTGAATAAGAAATATTTAGAGTGAAGTCAAACTTGTGTTAGGCAGCCAGTGCAAGGGAAAAGACATAGCTTCACAGCTTAAGACAGGTGGATGAGCTTAAGACAGGTGGATGCTTAAGTTAAAATAAGATCAAATTGTAAATTTGGGAATTTAGCTGAGTGACTGCTTAAGGCAAGTGGCTGCTTAATACAGGTGGCTGCAAGGGTAGGTTACTCTGTAAATGCATTACATTTATGTGATCTTGTTTATTCTACAGGCTGAGTTTAGTCAATCGAAAATCCGAATAGTTGAACAGGGCAGACTGCAGCTTATCAAGGAACAAGAAAAGTAAGAGAGCCAAACCATTTTTAAAAACTTGAAAAGCATTCCGTATTTTTAGCTCGGCGTCACACCTTGGTTAAGTTTTTGCATGCAAGTACATACAGCCATCAATTAAAGGCATATAGCTTTGAAACTTATTTTATCTTTTTCTAGGTCAATTACCAACCTCTCTGGGTCAAGTCCCATAACTCTGACATGTATTTTGAGCAAATTATGCCCCCTTTTGGACTTAGAAAATTTTGGTTAAAGTTTTACATGCAAATGACTATCTCCAAAACTAATGCAGATATTGATTTGAAACTTCACATTTGTCTTCGGGGTTAAAAACTAGTTGATAGCAGCAAGTCCCATAACTCTGACCTTCATTTTGGCCAAATTATGCCCCCTTTTGGACTTAGAAAATTCTGGTTAAAGTTTTGCGTGCAAGTACATACAGCTATTTCTAAAAGGCATATAGATTTGAAACTTATTTTTTCTTTTTCTAGATCAATTACCAACCTCACTGGGTCAAGTCCCATAACTCTGACATGTATTTTGGGAAAATTATGCCCCCTTTTAGACTTAGAAAATTTTGGTTAAAGTTTTACATGCAAGTTACTATCTCCAAAACTAATGCAGATATTGATTTGAACTTCACATGTGTCTTTGTGGTTATAAAACTAGTTGATAGCAGCAAGTCCCATAACTCTGACCTTCATTTTGGCCAAATTATGCCCCCTTTTGGACTTAGCAAATTCTGGTTAAAGTTTTGCGTGCAAGTACATACAGCTATTACTAAAAGGCATATAGATTTGAAACTTATTTTTTTCTTTTTCTAGATCAATTACTAACCTCACTGGATCAAGTCCCATAACTCTTACATGTATTTTGAGCAAATTATTCCCCTTTTTGGACTTAGAAAATCCTGGTTAAAGTTTTGCGTGCAAGTACATATAGCAATTACTAAAAGGCATATAGATTTGAAACTTTTTTTTTCTTTTTCTAGATCAATTACCAACCTCACTGGGTCAAGTCCCATAACTCTGGCATGTATTTTGGGCAAATTATGCCCCCTTTCGGACTTTGAAAATTCTGGTTAAAGTTTTACATGCAAGTTTCTATCTCCAAAACTAATGCAGATATTGAATTAAAACTTCACATGTGCCTTCGGGGTTATAAAACTAGTTGATAGCAGCAAGTCCCATAACTGATATGCATTTTGGTCAAATTATGCCCCCTGTTGAACTTAAAACTCTTTTAATATTTAACCTTTCTGGGTAATATTTTCCTGCTTCTGGGACAATATTTCGAATAGTCGAGCTTGGCTGTCTTACGGACAGCTCTTGTTGTATTTATTTTTGTCTTTTCAATTTTCAATTCAGAAAGAAACAAAATGTAATGTCTTTTTTCACAGGCATGCTTCAGAAAAAATGAAACTGCTGGATGAAATAAACAGTTTGAAGGAGTTACTGGCTACATACGAGAAATCTATAGAGAGGAAAGACCAAGTAATATCCAACCTTACACACGCCATGCAGAAACAGAAAGATAAAAATGAGATGATGAGAACATTCTGTGAGTGGAAGATGAAACACAATGACTTCAAAAGAGAGGTATTGAAATATCATGCTTTTAAATTGCTTAGCCTCAATAGTCAAAACTATTACAAGTCTCATTATATGAATTTCTGGTCAATACTGTGGCTGCTGTATAGTTCAGCATAGGCTTACTGGGCTATAGTAAAAAAAAAAAATGAAAGAAATAACAGCTTTGAAAATTAGTTCTGTTGTCTGACATGTACATGTAATAACACACATTGAATGGTTTTACAGTTAATAGAACAATAAGCCATTCGTCCTTTGAACCTTGAAATTGTTTTGACAGTTGTCAGGTAAGTCATTCATATTCAGGGTTTAAAAAAATTGTGCTTTTTAAAAGATGAATTGAGTTGCACCATGAGAAAACCAACATAGTGTGTTTGTGATCAGCATGGATCCAGACCAGCCTGCACATCCGCGCAGTCTGGTCAGGATCCATGCCTTTGAAAGCGAAGAGCATGGATTCTGACCAGACTGCGCGGATGCGCAGGCTGGTCTGGATCAATGCTGGTCGCAAACGCACTATGTTGGTTTTCTCATGGCGCAGCGCATATAATTGTGGCTTTCCTATCTATCTGTCACCCTGTTTTTCCGGACCATAACTCCTTAGTCATTGAAGACATTTCAATGAAATTTCATCATACACTTAATCAATGGCTTGCCAGTCAATATTTAAAAGAATTACATGACTCCTTACTATATAAATTGCTGGCCCGTTGTGCAATATGACTACTCTGTATTCAACACGTTTGCAGGTCTTACAACTATTTTTAGCTGTGACAGAAATTAAAGAGCATAGAATTTTATAACGAAAAATACCAACTGCCTGCGATGGGACTGAAAGTCACTGGGGTGAAAGTCCAGTGCTGTAACCACTGAGCCAAAAAGTTGACTCCCTGACACAGTTTTCATCCAGCCATGGGCAGTTTGGATTTTTCGTCATAAAATTTTATGCTCTTTAATTTCTGTTACACCAAAAAGTTGTAAGACTGGGCTAAAATCAAAACATGCAAGAAAAGATCTGTTAACTTTCAATTTGAATATCATGCAATAACAGTTAGTGAATGGGTTAATTTTTTTTCAGACATTCTGTACAATGATAGCAAAGAAGCACCATCAAAGAAGTTTACAGAGGAAGGTTTGGGACGCCTGGCACTCTGTTATAGAGACTAAGTGGAGGGTGCGTGTAGAAAAGGCCTGCCAGGCCAAGGCTCAGGAAGTCTGTATACACCTCACCAATGATTATGAAGCCAAACTTTCTGCTGTAAGTAAACCTTTGATGTAAAGGACACTTTTTATGCTCTCTGAAAAATACTAAAAAGTCATTTAATCTTGTAGGAATAAAATCAGTGGATTCTAACACAATTGTATTTATTTTCGTATTAATCAAAGGAGGCTGAAGTGTGCATGATGCTATAAGGCTGTCAAATCATGGTTTGTACATGTACATCATTGTAACATAGCAGAGAGAAAGGCACAAAACAGGTAATATTTTGGTGGATATTGCTTTTAGAATCAAAATGATATATCCAGGGCAATGATTTTATTGTTGAATAAAATCTTTTTCATTCAGATGCGTATTGTTTATTCCCTGCTTTACAGTAAAAGACTATTTTTCCAGGCCAATGAGGAACTGGATTCAGTGAGGTCAGAGGTTGCACAGATGCACAAGGAGAGAGAACGGTATGAGGAGATGATGAAGAAAGCTTTCATGCGTGGCGTGTGTGCCCTCAATCTTGAAGCTATGACAATCTTTCATAACAATGAGGAAAAAGAGAACAGAGATATAGGTAAGTATTTGAAACAGACTTTAAGTTGAGGCAGTGTGTATATACCAGAAAGTTGAAACAGACTTTAACTCATTTTTTGTGTGGGGGCCCTCTGTAGTGGAGTGGTTAAGGTTGCTGCCTTCGAATTACTGTGAAATCATTTAAATTCACTGAAATGAAATTTCGTGCAAATGTAAAAAAAGGACTATTTCACGCAGGCTTTAATTTGCGCATTTTCAATTTTAGAAATGACAAATAAAAAATTGCTCGGTTTAAAATTCGCGCATTGGTCCTAGCGCGAAATACACGAAAGTTCATCCTACGCGAATTAAAATGATTTCACAGTACTTGCCCCTCACCATTGTGAATTGAAAACATTTTACCTGGCTTGCTAAAATCTTTGATTAGAAGAAGCCATCTAGCTGGCTTGGTTCTACCCAGATGTCCACATTTGTCTGAAATACTGCCCCAAGGAGCAGCTGGGTTTTTCTCCTACTTCAAAAGATTCTAAGTTGCATTTTAACCTATAACCCTACAAACATTTTTGAAATGTGTGCCATTAGTCTGGAAGCTATTACAGTCCATAACAGTGAGAAAAAGGAGAACATGGGATCTGTTACTGTCAATTCATTAAGTTTTGTAACAGATCCCCAAGATGAGTAATAGTCATATTTATAGCTTGAATTCTGACTTGATATCAGGACTCGCGATTTATGGTCGTGTGATATTTGGGATGTAAAGGATTTGCAAAACAAGAGTGTTTGTGTTTCAGGACATGTTGCGAATATTAGTGAAAATAAAACCACCTTGAATATCACCCAGTCTGCAGTATGTTATTGCAGCTCTATGTACACATTTTATATACTCTAAACATGGTAAAAGCACATATTTTCGCTGGGACAAAATTTCATGAATTTGAAATTTTGAGTATGTTCTTGAGGTTTTATATTCGCAAAATTGTAAAAATGGTATCCTTCTTAAATTTCAATAATACTAATGGTGAATATTTTCGCGAGATGTAGGGCGTCACAAATATAGCGAAAATTATACTCTTGCGAAAATTTCTACTTTTACAGTATTTAGTCTAGTTAAATATTTTATGGGGATTTTGTGCATTTAAATTTGTATCTAATGATAAGTTATTTAGTGAAAAATGATTGTACTGACTACATCTTTAATCATTAACCTTTAGCCTGCTAGTGGCAAGTGATTCTGCCTTTGCAACCAGTGCAGTCCTATTCATTCAGTAAATTTTCAATGAACACCCCTTCAAACAATAAAATATTAATGATACTGCCCAAGTTGTGTGACAGACTTGTTCATTTTTAGCTCGACTATACGAAGTATAAGGACTGCTATCCTACTAGACCCGGCGTCGACGTCTTTCCGCGTCCCCACCTTGGTTAAAAGATTTTTGACACTTTCGCTTTTTTCAACTTATCTCTGTAATTACTTGATGGACTTGATTCAAACTTGATATAGTTATTCCTCATCATCACCCACATCATCTGGCATAAGGGCCATAACTCTGGCACCAATATTTCATGATTTATCTCCCCTTTCCACTTAGTTTTTAAGTTAAAGTTTTGATGCACTTTCGCTCTATCTCTGTTATTACTAAATGGAACTGATTCAAACTTAAAATAATTGGTCAACATCATCACCCACATCATATGACACAAGGTGCATAACTCTGGCACCAATTTTTCATGAATTATTCCCCCTTTTTACTTAGAATTTCAGGTTAAAGTTTTGATGCACTTTCGCTCTATCACTGTTATTACAGAATGGATTTGATTCAGACTTAAAATAGTTGTTCAGCATCATCACCCACACCATTTAACACAAGGTGCATAACTCTGGCACCAAATTTTCATGAATTATGCCCCCTTTTACTTAGAATTAAAGGTTAATTTTGATGCATTTTCACTATCTCTCAGTTATTATGAAATGCATTTGATTCAAACTTGAAGTAGTTGTTCCACATTATCACCCACATCATATGACACAAGATGCGTAACTCTTGCACCAGTATTTTATTAATTATGCCCCCATTTTGCTTAGGCTATACTTATATAGTGTTTTGATACACTTTATCTGTACCTCTCTTATGACTTAATATTTTTGACACAGACTCAGGCAATTGTGCAGTATCTTCATTCACCATTGGAGTTAATAAACACTCCAGTGACAGCTCCAGTTTCCTCAGATGTGCCCAGTTTCATTATCCAGCATCGAAATAGTCGAGCACGCTGTCTCCTGTGACAGCTCTTGTTAAAATTTAGCAGTGTAAAGGTTAATGGATAATCAGTACTTGTTATTTTTCAGGAAATGGTCAGATTCCTGATGATATCAGTGAGAACATGAAGGACAGTATACCTGAGAAAGACTACAGTATTCCTAAAACATTACCTCATGAATACGCACAACATGAGAGAATTGTAACGAGTGAAGGGTCACGACCTTCCACAGTCACTCAGGGACGGCCAATGGTTAGTTAATTTATTAATAACAAGTATTACTTTATTGTTTTTATATGTTGCTCTCAAATAGCCAGATTTGTCATTCATACTAACCTTCCAGGGAGTTAAACAGCGGTCTATATATTATGTTAAAAGCTTTCACACGCATTGAGTCATGTTATTTAGATATGAAGTTTGATAAAAAATTTAAAATAGAAGGAATTTCACTGCATTTTATATCACACACATTAAAATGTTTACTCAAACAGTAACTGCTTTATCATTTTGTATCTAATATCAATAGCTATTTGTTTATAAAAAATGAGATTTTGATCAGGAATCATGTCCCTCTAATGTAAATCCAGCTGTAATCTTATGAAGATGATGATTTTCTATTCCACAGAGCTCAAAGTCTACAGGGAAACCAGGAATATCAAAAGCTTTAACCACCAAGGTCACATCAAAAGTCGACAGTAGGATGACAAGAGGGGTGGGGTCACAAGTGTTGGCTCCGCCCATGACGTCAGTGACAGTTGAGCGACATCAGCCAGTGAGTAAAGTAAGTAATTGTTACAGAATTCTCAAGTTTTCCTTTGTCCTCGAGGCTATATGCTTTTAAAGAGTATTCTGTGTTGAACTTATAAAAAACATATAAAATTCTAAATATAAAGGAGCTGGCCCCTTTAAGAATCTGGAAAAGGAGGCTAATGCTATTGTTACATTGAAATTATTTTTCCTTTATTCAGAAACCAAATGAAAAGGTAAGTAGAGTAGCAAGATTAGGTTTCTGCATTACACCAGTATCAAATTGATGTGTATACACACCAAAACAACACCTTGTGGTTTACACAGCACAAAATTAATATGTCTTTAAGTTTGTCTTATCCTTAGCAAAAGTGTGTATACACTCATACATTCTGCAGTGTAATCTCTTTTAACACCACCTCTCTTCTTAGGTAGATAATTATTTCCTGCTAAAACATAATTTTAGGAAAGTTAACCTCTAGAGCAAATACATTTTTATTTTCATGGTAGAGATGCCATTGTACTTGATTAGGCATGGACAAACTTCTTTAAAAAATGCGGTGCTTTCAGACATAACATACTACATGTAGGTGAATTTTGGACCAATGTCGTCATTTTCTGATGTGCTTCAAAAAAGAAAATTATTTGGTTTTCATTGTTTATTTATTATTATTTGTCTGTGTTTAATTTACCCTTGCTGCACTACTTTAGATGTTTTTGTGAAGCTAATTTATTGAAACAAAACTTTAAACTTTTAAAGGCACTTACCTCCAGATTTTGGGGAAAAAATTTATAATCTTTCTTTCAAATTGAAGTTTGGTCATATCATGAACATTAGAATATGAGTTTTGGTTCTAAACTATTTTAAAAATGCCAAATCAAAAAAAAAAAAATTTTTGTGTTGGGAATCAAACCCGGACCACCGCAACAATAAAGAAGTTTTCCGCTGTCATTGCCAATAACGCTTTAGAGGATTTAGTGTTCAGTGCATGTTAAATATAGATACCGTATTTACAATAGAGGTTATTCACTTTTTCCCTGTAAAAAGTATCGAAAACAACTCATTCGCGTGTGTTTCTGTAACATATACTGTAAAATCATTAATTTTTGTGGTTGAGTCAATCCACGAAATTTAATCCCAACCAACAAGTAAAATTTTCATTCATTTTATGTTCATAATTTGAAATCGTGGGCATGAAATTTCATGGTTTTGGTCCAAACAGCAATTTTGTGGGGATATGAATTCTTGGATTTCAACTTTTGAACATAAAATGAATGGGAATTTTACTTGTTCATTGGGATTAAATTTTGTGGATCGACTCAACCACAAAATCCACGAAAATTAGTCCCCCACGAATATTAATGATTTCACAGTATTTTATAGTAAAGATGCTACATTATGTTGATAATGAAATGTCACGTTTATAATAAACAGGTGTTGTGATACATACTACAAGTAGGATTAATAAAGGTGCAATTGACCAGACGCCGGCTGTCAATCAAACCAATAAATCGATAAGCGATCAACCAATCAATGCGCTTGATTCGACGCACACCTCCAGACGGTGTTAATGTAAATATTACCCTCCAACATTGCGATCTCGACATCAATAAAAATAACTGATAAATTCGTTTTGAAAATGATTATATATACAAGTAAAACTTATTAGAAATGGTAAAAAGGTGTCAGTGGGGACTTTGCAAGTCCGATAGTCGCTTCCCAGAACGCCTAGATTATTCCTTTTCCAAAACCTAAGTAAAGTTTTGAGAAGTATCTTCGGGCATGTTCTAATCTCTGGCCTGGCCTGGCCTGGCCCGATGAGCCCAATTTTCGACTGGGCCGGGCCAGGCCAGGCCAGGCCAGGCCAGATTTTATTGTACATAGAGAAATGAATGGCATAAAATCTAAATATACAATTACAGTAGCAGGCAGTATTAACCTGTATTGTTTACTTGCTGCATGTCAAACAAAATGAGAAACCAGTCCTCTGGAGAATCATTAATTAGCTGTCATTCATCTTATTTGAAATACAGATTTGCACTGAAGAAAATGGTGTAACTAAATGATAAAGTTACCCATTTTTTCTGTGATC
>NW_026461545.1:0-14495 GCF_021730395.1 Mercenaria mercenaria | reverse complement strand
TGCATAACGGAAGTGAATTACAATAAATTGAGATAACGCGTTCAAAGTCCAAGTGGTATAAAAGGTGGTAGGAGACGTTATGTCTTCGGATCATGATGATTTTTATAAGTAGATACATATGGGAAGCTCATATTAATTATGTAGCGTACAAAAAAACAGTCTACAAAATCTGCTATTAACTTATGTACTCATTTCTTTATCATTCATACAAAATTCTCTGTGAAAGAAAACATTTCAGTATTAATAGGTATCTAATGATACACACAACGAAAACAACAATAGCAAAGCAGCAGAGTTATATACATTGAATTTAGGTGCTAAAATGTTTCAGACCTGTACCAAACAGCTATTTTTCCTGTAGTTCTGGGAAAAGGTTTTGCAGTAGCTTATGCGAGAAATTTTCCCTCTGGATGTCTGAATCAGATATTCTATCAGTTAATGTGTAACATATTCACAGTTTCTTTTTTCGTGAAATGGACATCAATTAATATAATTGTCTACATGTCAGCGTGTTTGATCATCAAGTGGGAGATGTAATGAGATATACCGCCAATGTCTATACAAAGTTGCCATTCTATAAATAATTCTCTTATGACATTCTAAATAAAATAGAGTTTTCATTGTGCAATGAGGCTCGGGTTAAATAGACCCTCTTGATGCTTTTAAACACATTCCACATTGTGTACATAGTACGCTAGTCTTCTTTTCGTTCACACCGAAGTCAGTGTGCCTAAGAATTTTATTTATATATGTCATGATGATATAAAATAATTCTGCCTAAAACTGAATGAGTTATGAAATATGTACATGAAACATTTTTATAAGGATATTATCTAGCGAAATCTTTGATATTAAGTGACAGAAGGTAGTTCTTTAAAATCAACATAATTGAGAATTCTTATGAAATAAAAATAAGGATTCACTATTGGTGACAAATGCCCCCGAAGCATGCTCAATAATGTTAGAGTTGTATGCAAAAAAAAGCAAACGTCATTTTATGACCTTGACTTTGACCCAAGAGACCCGGGTCAAAAGTATGACACACATTCTCGATATGGTTAATTTGTGTCAATTTATTTTCAAGTTCCTTGGTAAATGAGTTATTTACAAGACAAAGAACTTCCTTTACATCTAAGTGTGACCTTGACCTTGGAGCTAGGTGTCACGGTATAGAACTTGAATATTAAAACGGGGAGAAAATGTGTAGGCGGCCGGATAGCTCACTCGGTAGAGCATCGGAACGGTATTCCGAGGCCCCGGGTTCGATTCCCGGTCTGGCTGCACATTTTTCTCACCCTGTGACATTTGGCGCCCAACGTGGGGCCGTGACGGCATTACACTGGTTAGTCTCCGACGCCTGTAAGTGCTTATATATATAGTACCCGCTGAAATTCGAGGACGAATTTCAAAATGGTGGGGAAATATGTCACGGTATAGAACTTGAATATTAAAACGGGGAGAAAATGTGTAGGCGGCCGGATAGCTCAGTCGGTAGAGCATCGGAACGGTATTCCGAGGCCCCGAGTTCGATTCCCGGTCTGGCTGCACATGTTTCTCACCCTGTAACATAGGGGTCTGGATCTTGCGCAAAACACCTTGTCTCATTACGGTAATCATTATACCAAGTCCCTATCATTTACAACGTATAACATGTTCAAAACATGCATTTCAAATATTGGGTAACAGGGGTACGATGCAACAAGACTGATAATACATAACTGTGTTATATACAAATATATAACGTCATTTTCGCCATAATGATCACATCAATGTCAGTCTGTACTTGAAGCTACCACATTCAGTGGCATTTTCAAGCCATATAATTTGAAAGCTTGCGCATACATACTGTCTAAATTATTCGACAGTGCTGTTTCACAATATTTATAGATGAGCAATTTTTCTTTTTTCTTTTCTTGAAATACTCTAACGAAAAAGTCCTTGAGGCGATCCAATTTGCTGGCTGCATTTCGTGTGCGCGTTGGTGTCTCAACTGAAGTTCCTCCACTGCTTTCACGCCTGTCGAAAACAATGCGATATTCTTTAAGTTCAGTTTTAGTGAGCGACATCAACTCTTTATTCTCTTCAAGCTGTTGTGTATCGATATTAAATTGTTTCTGATAGAATTCTATTTCCGCCTTGAACTTTTCAATTTCCTCGTATTCAGACATACTAGAAGCAACATCAAATGCAACTATCGGGATTCGTTTCGAAAGACCATCTTTCTTGCACAACATGACCTTCGTTGTTATGGCTGACAGCGAAAAAGCCAATGTCGTTTTCTTCATAGCATCCGAGTCCCGTTTCAAAGAATCGTATGAAGATAAAAGCTCGTCTTGCAGGGCCCCAAATTCAAACATCTCCTTCTTCTTATTATCGATCAAAAATACTTTTGGATCTTTCAGTCCTACGGCAATAGCTTCTTCTACGCAGTTATTTCTCATTTTGTTAAGAGCAACCTCCTCTTGAAATGTGGTAGGGTAATTTTCCTTCTCTTGTTCTAATACTTGGTGCACATGTGTGCGTACGAAAAAGAACTTCTTATTTTTATCACTCACTGCTTTTGCAAGCCATGTGTCGATTTCTCGGACTCGCTTTTCGTACATAATGATGAAAAAATCATACTTTTCATACTCTATCGCGTCTAAATAGGTTTCCTTTGGAAATCGTCTTGTCCCAACCCCAGGAAGGTCCCACATGATGAATCCGTCTGATTCTGGATGTCTGTATGGCCATATTTTTTTTGTCGTTTCAGTATATCCTTCCTTGGCTGCGTATTCATTTTCTGGAGACAGTGACCTTATGGCATTTATGAAAGCAGATTTTCCACATCCACTTTCTCCTGCAACGGCTATATGCAGAGGAATATGTTTCCATTTATCTAATTCGTCTGTTACCTTCTCTTTGATACCTTTAATGCCCTTTTCTTCAAATTCTTTTTCGTAGACTCGATCATCTATCTCTGAATAAATTCTTTGACCTTCAGTTGAACCGAACAATTTTTCTAACGCCCTGAAATATAGAAACGGGTATAAGATATGGAGGTTTTCTGCCAATTTTACCTCACTTTTCCATAAACACAATTAACTTGTTTTCTTTTGACGGGACAGAACAGAACAGAACAGAACATAGGTAGGTTTATTTTGACTTAAGCATGTACGGCTTGTCATCAATAATACATACAGATTACAATAATGTACAAAAATGAAAGTGGCAGCAATTGCAAATTGATAAAGGTGATACCTAAGAGGAAGGTCTTTATATAGTGTGTTTCAATCAACCTATCGGGGCGGGGCTTCACTACTGTCAACTGCATTATTGTGCAAGATGTGTAGTATATTTGGTAACCTGATTTCTTATACAGTGGTTATCTGCCTTATATTGTAACCAAAGTAACGTTGAATTTTAGTAATCGGTTTGCTCTACCGATTTTGCTCGTTTTTAGGGGTTACCATTTTTTGTCAGGGGAGGGCCCCCGATAATGTTGTTATAACTTCTGGACCAACCCTTTTGTATATTTACATTGATGTATTTATGTATGCTTGTTGTATGTGTGTGTATTTAATATATATATATATATATATATATATAAAATATGATTAAACAAAAAAAAAAAAAAAAACAAACATTTTTTTGCAAAAGTCAGAGATTAAGTCCGCCCAGCCAGGCCAATTAACATGCACTTTACCCTGAAATAGAAACAAAGAAACGTCAATAAGCTCACGTATTGACAATGCACATCACAAGCGAATCAGTACAATTCGCCGGGTCGTTAACGGCATAACTTTTTAAGAATACCCATTTAAAAATCAGCTATCTGCCAACTTTGTGCCACGGAGGCAAAATTGCAGTAGATATTAAAATTTCGAAAAAAATCTTTTAGAGAAGAATGTGATAACATAATTTCAAATGATGTGTTTAGCGACGAAAGTAAGGACAACAGTTCCCCTTGTAAGCCTTTCTCAACATTTATGGGTAGATGAAGAAAAATGACTTGAGGATATATCTTTCCAAGAATTTTTAATGACAAAAATAAATATATATCACACATTAAATAAAAGAAAGGCGGTAGTAAAAAAAACACGAATTAATCGCACGCTCAAAAGAGAAATACGGAAAAACTTTAGAACAAACTATACTTTTATAGAGGATATGACATATTGAAAATATTAAACGGATGAACAGATAGTAAAATGCGAGGCTCTTCCAGTTTGTTATCGATTTTATGACCAATTAAATGTGGAAAGTCACAAACGTGATATTCTTTTTATCACATGTTAGCTTTTATTCTGTAGAAACATGAAATTATCTTCTTTTATCTATTACAAACAGTACGTAAGTACAAAATGTATAAAATCCAAATAGATTGATGAAATCAATACGTAATGAAAAAAGATCGAATAGAGTTGTTTACTATTATAAACAAGTCAATTTGACATTGTCTCCGACAATGCACATGTTACGAACGACGAAAATGTAATTATGGTGTTTACGAGTGAAATATATTTCGATCTTGCACTGAAACAATGAGATTTTCTTTTTTTATGTTTTCAAAGGTTTTAAACAAATGATAAATATCTATTCTATGTACAACTTTATATTTACTAAAAGTAGTTTTACATGTAATTTTCTATTATTTTTAATTCATATTCTTTCGCATACAGTATCTAGATCCGTGGGCCGACCCAGCGGATTGGGGTGGGGGGGGGATTTTTAAAGTTAATGGTGAAAACTTTTAAAGCCGCACTCTCACTTGGACAATGCAAAAACTTAGTATAACGTACTGAGTACATAAGGAAACATCATAACAAGACCTTCTACAACATACAGGAAAACCTTTGGAAAAGATTCCTGCATTTTGAAATACGACCTTTTTTTAGATCAAACGGAAAACATCCACATCGATAATGTAACACATAATTTATATTTTAATAAACCTTTAGAAGCCGTCGAGACTTTGGCAGGGGCTTAAACTTAGTCAAGGCCAATGATGAATTATTCATCCTTTGGTTAGTATATTTTCACGTTCATGATCATGGTTCTTTCCACGATGTGTGGAAGACACAATTAGTTATGAACAGCTGATGTAAACACTAGGAGCCGGCTCATTATAGTCATTTTCAGTTTGTTTTGTAGCGAGTACTACAATAATTGTGAATGAAAACGGGAAAGACCTGGATGTTAGCTTCGATCTGTTTGATTTTGAATATCAGCTTTGCTCTGGAGCCAGATATTTAAATGAACTGAAATTACCAGTTACCAAGCCGACGGCAACTGTTTCTCCTGTGAATGATGATAAAGTCCCTGTCATGAAGTCCGAACAAGTCTCTCAGATGCCAGAAATGGATCAAACACTGAGTTGTGCCACATAACGATTACATGAATGATGCGTTAGTGACTATGTCTTATATTGGTGTTGTGGCGGCCGTTAGAGGGGCCTTTGTACCAACCATTTGTCGAGCATTCAGCAAATGTCCTCGGACGGGCTGAGACTTAGTTTAGCCGGGCTGCGTCCACTCACCGGCCATTCCGCATCGTCGGGGGTGTTGAACATAATACTATGTATGAGTAGGATCAATTTTGATACATATTTCTAACACATGAATTTGTTGTTGTGTAACCTTTTCTGGTATGGTTTGATATTCAATGATAACACAGCGTTGCTAGCCTTTCCCTTGAAGACACTCCTTTTTCGTATTTATGAGAAGTTTAGCTGTGTAGGAAAGTTATATCGGCTTTTACATCTTTATAATCGCAGAAGCAGGATTGATATACTGAGTCATATGAAGAACCGACGTTAAATATATATTTCTGTTACATTTCGTCTAAATTATTAAGATGCCACAAGTAATAGATGTTTTATTTGGTCAAGTCCTTAGTTTTAAAATTTCTTTACAAGAATACATGACATCTACTTTCAGACACAAATATAAAAGTGTTCGTTACTGTAAGACAGAATCGAAATTGAACTTCGTTATAAATGGTATAAAAAGTCTTGTTTTAGTCTTGATTCAGTAAAGGTGAGTAATTCCTTTCATATACTTTTCAGCTCGTTATTTATTGATTGGACGAATTTTATCTCATAAAATATTTAGTGGCTTTCAACGCATATGCGGGCGCATATGCATTTCGGCATGGCATAGAGCAATTTATAATTTAAAACAATGAACAATTCGCCTACGTGTCTCATCAGCTCTGATAATGCAGAAGTCTCGGCATTTTGTCAGTTTCTTCTTTTTCGGCTTATAACATGAGATTCTGCCTCTTTTCGTTGTCTGTAAGTTGCTAAGCAATTAAGCTAGTGATTTACCTTCTGTTCATCTTCATTTTCTTTAAAATTTCGTACATGCTATATGTCATACTATCAATGAAATAAAGTCGAGTCCATTTCCCATCTAGCACTTTGTGTTTGTTGTTTGTTATTTTTAATAAGAATAGTTTTAATATATTTGTACTGACATCTTGCAACGGTTGTCATTGATATAGTGAAACTCTAAAAAGTCCCATTCCTTTATTGGCTGCTTGACACAGGTTGGGCTGTATAGTTTTGTAATTGAGAGGTTGCGATTTTGTACTTATGCGGTAAAAATCAAAAAAGTAAAAACAAAATAATTGCATAAAAGTCATGTGTAAATGTAGAAGTTATATGCCAGGTAAAGATTATTTGATAGCCTTTGGGAAACGCTGTATATTATATATACATATAGAAATTTAATTCACGTTACGTGTGCGCATGCGCATGATGTCGCTCTCTCCCCCCCCCCCCCCCCCCCCCTCTCTCTCTCTCTCTCTCTCTCTCTCTCTCTCTCTCTATTGCCTGCTGTTCATAATAGGTTCCGCCATCACAAATAAAATAAATAGAGGGTATTACACGAGTGTCTCTTTATATTGAATTTATTACACGACACGAGTTGAAAAGAAAAAATATATATCCTTCTCAAATGCACTCATTTGACTGGTCGAAAGGGGTGCACGCACGGGTCCGCAAAAAGCGAAATTGACCCGCAAAAGCGAAAGTGACACTTGTGATATCACTTTTTCTTATATGTATGAATTATGGGCTAGTCTAGTGAGTTAATTTGAGAAGGGCATATAATATAACAATTATAGACTGATGTCTCGGTCAATATGTGTTTTTCAGGTTTTTAAAAGCTCATATTGACCTCAACAGTCTGTATCAAGTCAACTCGTCCCCTGGTCCACTGGTCCCCCAGTCAACTCGTCCCCGATCTGGTCATTTCGTCCGCAAAAAAATGGTCATTTCGTCCCCCTCATGATAAAATTTGGTCAACTCGTCCCCATTTTGGTCAACTCGTCCCCCTTTTCGTCAATTCGTCCCCCCTTATGGTAATTTTGTCCCCCTAATAAACGTATTTCTCTTTGTATGCATACTTCACAAATGCCTTTTTACATATATACAACTGTCAGTAATTAATTACCAGCAGACAATTATTATGGAAAAACACAAGGGTTATCTATTTTTACTAAATTTTGCATTGAAAAGCTATTGTACCTCTTTACTTGACGTAAACCGCTATACCATGCATCTGTATTTAACGATCCCTCCGTGATGTGTTGAGAATGTTTTTACTCCCACGGTATTTGGTATTTTCGAGATAGTTAGAAACCAGAACCTGTATTCTACCAATGTTCATAATATGACCAAACTTCAATTTAAAAAAGTTCATTATTAACGAAAATGTGAGGATCATTGTCTGTAAACCAGTCCATTATACTAAAATTGTAAAACAGATATTAATTAATCATTTTTATTTCTGTTAAATGTAAGGAAGGTATTTTGCTCGCTGCTCCTTTCATTTATATATAATTACGGTGTCATTTTTAACTGACACACATAGCTGAGATGAACTGAGAATTTACAGGACATTTATATAATATTAGAATATGTTTAAACAAGAGCACCGCCATGCGGGTGCTGACGGTCATCTGATTTTTTTGTATAATAGAAATATTGTCCTACCCATGATTTTCTAAGTCTAAAAAGGGCCATCATTCTTGCAAAAAGCAGGATAGAGTTATGTTTCTTGATGTACAGCGTCCGCTTATGATGGTGAAAAACTGTTGCAAGTTTCAACGCAATAGCTTTGATAAGTTAGGAGAAAGCTGACCTAATCATAAAACTTAACCAAGAAAACTGATTTTCTAAGTCCAAAAGGGGAAACAGTTCTTGCAAAAAGCAGGATGGAGTTATGTTTCTTGATATACAGGGTCAGCTTATGATGGTGAACAAGTGTTGCAAGTTTCAAAGCAATAGCTTTGATAGTTGAAGAGAAAAAATTGACCTAAACATAAATCTTAACCAAGAAATCTGATATTTTCTAAGTACAAAAGGGGCCATAAATCTTGCAAAAAGCAGGATGGAGTTATGTTTCTTGCTGTACAGGGTCAGCTTATGATGGTGAACAAATGTTCCAAGTTTCAAAGCAATAGCTTTGATAGTTTAGGAGAAAAGCTGACCTAAACATAAAACTTAACCAGGCAACGCCGACGCAGACGCCGACGCCGACACCGATCAAGTGATGACAATAACTCATCATTTTTTTTCAAAAAATCAGATGAGCTAAAAATGATAATGGTGTTTTGTCCGTCTTGCTCAGAGAAGGGAGTGGTGGACCTTTTCATACTCAGTCTATTTTTTTTTTTTGGGAAAAAAAAAAAGATATCGTTTCTTTATTACCTTTCTTGCGAAAATGAGCTGGAACTTATTTTATGTTCCGAAGTCAAACTTGAAGAAAAACAGTATTATTATCTAAGCACAGACGAAAAATAAGTGAACAGCTGGATTCGCATTTGTATATATTAAGGCCACATAACAGTACAAACCTGTTCTCCGAAAGTAACTGCCAACTTCCTCACATGAATCAGACGTGGAGGACGAATGATTTCAGACACAATTTCTTTCGTCAAATCGTCATGGAGAAAATACATTTCGCCCAGGGCTCGAACTCGCGACCCCGCGATCCGTAGTTCTGCGCTCTCCCTATTGAGATAAGCGGGCGGGCTACGTACTTCACAACATCGACACCGGTAAGAGGATCCTTGATTCTGATCATACGTAGATCAATAGCACCGTGTAACGCACTGCTTCCTTTTGTCTGGATATACTTAACAATATTGCAAAATGCTAAAGAATGCTATGTTTTTTTTACGTTTTTTTTGTGTGTGCGTGGTGGGGGGGGGGGGGGGGGGGGGGGGGGGGGGGGGGAGGGGTTCTCTTCTTTTATTTTGAGTTTTCTTTAGTATACCCCATATTCCTTTACATTCGTCATTTTTTTGTCAAGTTCTTTTTGTTCGTGTTCGTGCTTGCCTGTTGTCTTTATTGCCAATAAAATGTAGTACTATTGTTTTAAATTTCAAGACCTTTCGCACACAGGCGGTAGTCCAACTTCTTATCATTTGATTTGACTGAGGCGTAAGTTACTAAAAAATTACGGTATTTCGGTTATCGGTATAATCAAATTGTTTATTAAAGTTGGCCTATGTCCTCACCCCATATTTCAAAATAAGTCAAAAGCAGTGACGCAGCTTTATCAACGTACAAATATACAGTAGATGATAATCAAGCGAATTGTAACATCCCGTACCATTTTATATTTTAAAATGTTATTGTCCCTATTTAATACACTGTTATTTTACTCTTTATTAATGCACTGAAACACATGACTGCTGGCTGAAATAGACAGCTTGTGTTTATCATGATGACATTTACAGCTATTTACAGATTAGCAACTTTTTATCCAATAAAGTTTTACTGACTGACAGTGTCTTCGTCAAACCAGTGCTATGCGAATCAAAACGACCTGCATATAGTTAGCAGTTAGACTCAATTCTTCGGCGTGCCGTATTAAGAACGATTTTATGACCTCGTATGACCTTATGCCGCTTGAATAATGTACCAATCGGATTGCTTGGTAAGGTATTCTCGGTATTTTCAGCCATAATGAAAGAGTTTGTATGAGTGGCGCTGATTAGAGGAAAGGCTGAAAATGCTTCACTCTGAGCCCTGTGTGACACTGAGTGAAATGACAACGCGTTCATCATCTATAACCTATATAAGTACAGCACCATCGGGTTGTATGCGTACCACTTGAACAGGTGTGCGTAACCAATATTCATCTGCTCATCCGGACATATTTCTGTTTTCTTAAGCTTTCTTGTTAAGTTATTTCTGTTTAGTTAAGTTTCCTTTCCTTAAGTTTTGTTTTTACAAAAAAAGGTTATTTGTTTTATACAGTCATTAACACTTACCCTGTATTACAACAATTTCTAACCAGTGCGGATCGTTACTAACCTGCAACAACATGTCCGATACTGTTAAATTTTAGACTTTAAGCTTTAAATATAAAAATCTTTCCGCTGAAAACAGTACTGTACATATTCTGAATGATAGACAAATTTGATAATAAGCTGAAGTAGGGTAAGGGTTTATGTTGCTTCCAACAATTCCAGAAAAAAAGTATAGACTGAACGTATTTCAATATTGTTTGCTTACTGTTACCATCTTTTAAGCACCAAAGGCTCAAAGTGAGCTTTTGTGATTGTCTGGTGTCCGTCGTGTGTCCCTCCACAATTTCTAAACACAGTCTTTTTCAGACCTACTGTCCTCATTTATACAAAACTTCACAGAGGCCCTTTTCAACATTGCCAAAATATTTAAAATACAGGTTTCTGCCCATATATAACTTGTGCTTCAGTTACATCACGCTGATCATCTTTTTTTAAAAGATATTTCTTGTTTTAATCATAACTATATTTGAAATGCTTTTGTGACATAGATCTACTGATCTTGATAGAAGCCCAGTCGTATTAAAGTGAGACAAGTTTCACTGATTTTATGAAGCTAATAAATCAACAACAACAAAAAATGAGAATAAAGTCGTTGCTTCATTTGTAAGACTTAAGTTGACCAGAGTCGCACAAAAGCTTTTGAAAACGATATGTCAAAAAATATTTATCTTCAAAGATAACTGTGTAAGATCCATTATAGGCTTTCCCTACCCGAGGGACAGTGTCACTGTGGAATGAAAAAACCAAGGCAGACATGTTGGTCCTGCATTGATCGTGATGACGAATAAATGGCGTTATTTTTTATAGTTTATGACGTCATAATAGTACCAATACTACATGACGCCACCAGCTAGTAGACATTTGACGTCGGTTAGACGTCGTATAGACGTCGGACCCCGACGTCGCATTAGCGATATAAGAAAAATGCGGTACGAAATACTACTGTTAAAAAAAGAAAACATTCTGAATGAAATAAAAGTCCGTTTAATTTTTGTTGCACAGTATAAATACCGTGTTCTCGTAGACTTCTATACGAAAAAGTTAATTGTTTTTCATGAATTTTGATAACTGTATCATTCTACTGTTCGATAAAATAGAAGTTTTATTGAAATATCTTGAATGATTTAGTTCAGCACTTTGTCTAAACATTCAGGAAGTTCTCATACATGCATCTTTCAACCCCGTCGAAACGAGACCCAATAAATAACCGTATTTTAGCTAAAACATCCTGAATGAGTTGTGTATCAGCATATTTGGAAATAAACAAAGGAAAATAGCCTCTTTGTATTTACATAATCTGATATCAGAATTGCATGTTAAAAGTTGTTTTAAGTTTACTATCTTAAAGTGACTACTCAGTATGGATTATCAGTTTCAACAGGAGTTTAATCTTTAAGTACTATTAAAACTGGCTGTCAAAATGTTGATCTAGAACCCAGCGAAGACCAAAAATTGTTTTGTAAATATTAGGCATGGGACGCGTCCAATGTCAAATTCAGATCATATTCAAAAACTGTTTTATGGCCAGTGCATGCATAGAATTGTCAACGAAATTATATTTTTGACACCATTTGAGCAATTCTGTGTGGTCATTTGATACAACCAGCTTAGTAGTCGAGACTAGCCTTTATCATTATTGACAAAGCGATGGTATGTGTAGATATTTGGCTTTGGGGAACTTGGACAAAGATTTAAACTCATGAAAACTCACGGTATATATTGGTTTAAAAAATTACAATGTAGCCATCTTTCATATCCTGATAACGTGACCGGGAAAACTGAATTAATTCAGTACCGCATTGAAATGAATTTGTAGGGTTTGAAATAGTTCAGAATATACATGTATAATGCCAAATAAGACACTTTTCACCGCGGTGCATTAAACTGTCACGCTTTGTATCGTGCATTTTCAAAATTGTGCGTTGCACAATAGCATTTCAGCGGCCCGAGTGCAATAATATGAAACTATGTTTCCAAAATCACTATAATTTATACATTCTTTGATACCAAATATTCAACTAACTTGTAACATACGTTGTTTTGATTCCCTGATTTATAACAGGCGAACCTCTTGCGGCACAGGGGAAGAGGGTATGTCTCCTTACCAGGTGGTCATTGGTTCAAATCAAATAAAAGGTATATTGATCGTTGAATAATCAGCCGTTCTCAATGCTAGCGAATACTGGCTAGAACCTCACAAAATTGACTATAAAAGATATTTTTTTAATGCGCCAACGCTGTTAAGAATGCTTTTAAGACAAAATACATGTAAATCGGTAATTCAAATATACATTACAAAGGATGTTAATAAATATTATATATGTCTTTTCTCGGATAGTATTACATGCTAAATATGCCGATGTTCAGTTTTGCATAAAAATGTATATTATACAGTTTGAGAAAACCCCTATAGAAAGTTCGCAGTCCGTGGTCCGCAGTCCGCGTCGAAGTAAGCTGAAAATCTCTAATAGACAACATGTTTATAAGAGAAGATCCTTAGGTGAATTTAAAATAATTTATACATGTGTATAGAATGCATTTTTATCTTGAACAGTTTAAAATTCGTGGAAAAATCCGATTCGGAAAAAATACTGGGCGTCATTGAAAAGTTACCACCTAATATATACCTCTTTACTCTTCTATACAATATCGACGTCACTTTTTTATGACCTGTGCGCGGTCTATTAATCATAGACCCTGTCTGATCATATTTCCTAGCCCATTTCATGACTGTCAGGTGAGAACAGCACATACGACGTGCAATTTCATGACATGAAAGTTCGTTTATTAACCATGCAAATTGCCTGATGGCGTTGATCTTGCCTTAAACGTGTCATTTCTTAGCAAGGAAACTCTGCTTTTTAAAGTATTCCTTTTAGTCTGTCGACTGACTTTCAAGTGCGGTGAATAATTTGCGATAGAATTTTCGTACATGTAGGCATTGCTGGAAAAAGTCATTTTGCACGTGCAGCCCGTGCCTCAAATGGAGTTTATCGAATTTGACAAATCTTTACACCAGTGACGTCTTAGCTGCGTCAAAAATGAAGTCGTTTTATGCTTTTAAGTAAAATTATACCAGTTAGTTTTATAACTATAAAAAAATTATCAGACTTTCTATCCAACCTAATTTCAATGTCTTCTAGACGTCTATATCTTACGTCTGTTAGACGTCGTGGATATGACGTTGGATTTAGGTCGCGGACTTCGCGGCCAAAATCCAGGTTAGAGACCACCACTTGTTTTCCCATAGAATAACATTATAACATTATGGCGTGAACGGCCTTCCTTACATCGAAACATGTATATCTAATTACATATTTTTCAAGACCAATCTTAGTTCTACCAAAATATCGGACAAAAGCATAAGAATAGTGATACTTTATTTTAAGTAATTTTCATGTAAATGAGATGACCCCTGTTTACATCGTTGGCATGGCTGGAGAAATTCGTTCGATAAAACTTTTTTTTTCAATACACATAAAATGTAGAAAATTTTGTCAAAATGTATATTGATTTCCAGTTAAACAAAGAAGAAAATCAAACGCAATATATCCTGCGATAAACAACGGTTGACGCACGGACCGTTAAGAGAGCATTATGACGTCAATTTTGACGTCATGTAGCCGCCTGACGTCCGAAACATTACTCCTCGCGTAAATGAATTCCAGCATAATATCTATTGAAATATATCAACGTGCATGTCAGAATGAAAACAATAAAGGCCTTCTTGTGATTTATCGTCTAATTTACCGTTCAGATGCTTCAGTATTTAACCACTCGGGCTAACGCCCTCGTGGTTCAATTCCTACGCATCTGAACTCTGAACCGTGGTAAATTAGACGATAAATAACGCGAAGGCCTTGATTATTTGTTAAATAAAATACTGTAAATGCAATGAAAAAGATATCAATACCACTTTCTGGGTTTGTTTACATGACTGACCAATCAGAACGCAAAGACGTTACCTTATTCCCAGGTAAACACTTACCTCATCCCCAGTAATTTCCCTGTACCTTTTTGAATTGGTGGTCTCTGACCTACAACGTCGAACCAACGTCAGGTTTTTACTGGGCGGAGGGCACGATATCTTAGACAAGGTTTTTGCCTTGGGAAAGACAGAAGATCTTTCCCTGGCACGTGCAAGGACAAAATGTATACTTTCCCCGATAGGTAGGCAAGAAAAAAAGATC
>NW_026461544.1:0-1159 GCF_021730395.1 Mercenaria mercenaria | reverse complement strand
GATCACAAAACTTAATAGGGAGGTTGGTCATGACAGCAGATGACCCCTATTGATTTTGAGGTCAGTAGGTCAAAGGTCAATGTTATAGTGACCCAGAACAGTTAAACTGCTTCTGGACGATTTCTTGAGAATGCTTGGGCCTGAGGATCACAAAACTTAATACGAAGGTTAATCATGACCAGCATATGAACCCTAATGATTATGAGGTCAGTATGTCAAAGGTCAAGGTAACAGTGACCCAGAACAGTTAAACTATTTCCGGGCGATAACTTGAGAATGCTTGGGCCTAGGATCACGAAACTTAATAGAGAAGTTGTTCATGACCAGCAAATGACCCCTATTGATTTTGAAGTCAATAGGTCAAAGGTCAAGATCACATTGACCCAGAACAGTAGAACTTTTTTGCCAAATAACTGAAGAATGCTTTGGTCCAAGATCACATTTGATACAGAGGTCACTTATGACTGGTAAATGACCCATAATTATTATCCCCCGCCTTTTTCGAAGAAAAATTGGGCATATAGATATATACTGCATCCTTCTTTTCGTCCGTCCGTCGTGTCCGGACCATAACTCTGCCATCCATGAAGGGATTTTGAAATAACTTGGCATAAATGTTCACCATAATAAGACGACGTGTCATGCTCAAGAAACAGACCCCTAACTCCAAGGCCAAGGTCACACTTAGAGGTCAAATGTTAACAGTGTCTGTTTCGTGTCTGGTCCATAACTCTGCCATTCATGAAAGGATTTTGAAATAGCTTGACATAAATGTTTACCATAATGAGACAATGTGTCGTGTTCAAGTCCCAGACCCGTAGCTCCAAGGTCAATGTCACACTTAGAAGTCAAAGTTAACAGGGTCTATTTTGTGTACGGCTCATAACTCTGCCATTCATCAAGGGATTTTGAAATTACTTGGTACAAACGTTCCCGATAATGAGACGACGTGTCATGCACAAGATCCGTACCCTAGCTCTGAGGTCAAGGTTATCATGGCCCTCTTGTTAGTTACACTGCCTTGGTCATATGGCAATAAAATTTGTTTGGTTTTATCAAACATATGTTTTGTTATCTCGGTCCTCTTTAATGTTGAAGACTACATAGAAAAATTCAACTGACTTTTCCGGAGTTTTAACAATGCTTATTATAGTTTTCA
>NW_026461543.1:0-72867 GCF_021730395.1 Mercenaria mercenaria | reverse complement strand
ATAGTTTAAAGACTGAAGACTCCTTGTCATCGACAATTGTGTAACTTGAATAAATTACGTATATATATATATTTATTTGATTTAAATGCATATATTTAGTCATATATGTCTTATGACTACTGTAAATCAGGGATCTTCTGATATCATTAAATTGTTTGATAAATTATTTACTCTGGCAATTCCTGATAAAACCTATCATAACGTTGGTGATGCAGTGAGAACTACTTTTCATATTTACAATAAGTAACAGACAAAGATTCTGTCTCAGAAAAATCGAAGTTAAGAAGTTTGTATAGAAGCGTTAAAGTATTTATAAAATGACATTTCAATGACGTAATTAGTAACAGAAATCAAAGCAAATTCCAAGTTAAATGCAGATAATACGTTTAATCTTGAAGAAGATGCATTGAATAATGTGCATACCTGAGTTGCACTACTCCAAACAAATCGACATTTTTCTTCGTTCCTGTGTAAAGATTACTATTTTTAATAGTATCGAAATAAAAAGGAATAGTAAGTCAGTCGGGTGTCATTATTTATTAGGCTCAGAATGTACACAATCAGTCAACTTTATGGAACAATTAAAAAAGATATTAACATACTATCAGAAAGAAACGTGATAATAATCTATATTTGTTAAGTCACAAATGTAAATATTTTGTCTATCATTTCGTACTTTGGCTTAACTTTTATCTACCAAGTTGTATATAATTTTATTTAACATATAAATTACATTTCAAATACAATAAATTGTAAAGGAAATCGTCGTATACCAAATTCATAGTTTATAAGTGACTGGTTATATTCAAGTTTCTCGATGCCCACTATGAGTGCATAATTGCAGCTGTCGAGATCCAGATGGAAGGAAAATGACCTTTTTAGCAAGGGAATGTTCACACAGCATGCAAATCCAGTACAGTGCTTAAGCAAATGGCACATCATGTTCTCTGGCAGTGCAGGCAGCGATATATTAACAGGACAGTCTGAATGAAGAGAAATAAGTTATGATATTAGTTTTAAATTAATTAAAATTAAAACACAGAATGATGCTAACAAAATCACTTGTGTTTTTTTAACATTATATTATTTGTTATCACGTATGAAAATATATATGAAAGTTTAAGTTACCAGATAAATACTACATAATTTACATCTACAAGATTTTATGAAGGCAGGTACAATAAATATAGGTATCGCTATAATTATGGAGAGTTCATTTTACCAGATTTCCATCCAACATTAGGTAACTCTACATTGCATTCGTCTTTCAGTAAATACGGTGTAATTCCTAGTTCCTCGAACAATCTTGATCTTAGAATATTAGTCAGATCACCCGTCACTTTATCTGTATTTTCTTTAATCCATTTGTCATACGAAAAATCTAAAATCATTAGTTTATAAAAGTGTGTCTATAAATATCGATCATAAGGGAGCATATATTCATATTGTTGTTTACCTCTAATAATATTCTACCATTTTAATTGGTTAAAAGGTTGTCACATGGTGACCTCTATATTCCTGTAGAGGGTCAGTAAATTTTCATGTTAGGTTAGGTTAAAACCAATTGGTCATTGAACAAATCAATTATTGCGTTTGTTTGTGGGGTAAATGTAATAAATATGGGGACTCAGCTAATGCCTCGAACGCACCATACCCAATATATCATATTGACCCCATATATTTCAGCGGAGGGTCACTAATTAACTGAATCATTAATATTATTATAAAAGTGTCCTAATATTCGCTTTTCCGTTGCGTTTAACAAAAATTAACCCCTTTGTATTTACTATAATCTATTGCGTAAAGGGGAAATTAAGACAAAGAAAAAACAACATAAAACTGTTAAAAAATCGCGTGAGAATATTCTATATTTTACCGGGAAGTTTGAAAGCTCCATTGAAATTGCATAGTGGTTTGGGAAGCAACAGGTTTTCAACAATAGGTACATCCAAGCTACATCTGTTCCCGTCAAAGCAAGCACGAGCTCGTACAGAGATAACGAATTGTTTGCTTGATTTTAGGTCATCAATCAAATACCTGTAATTGTTTAATTGTGTTCTTGCAAAACTGCACATAGAGGTGAGACGGGATTAATACATAATAAAATAAAAAAAATAATAAATAAATAAATAAATAAAGGATGTAAGAAAATAAAATCGGTAACGTTAACGTAAAATACCACGAAGTTTTGAGCACAACGAAAGTATCTGACGCAACACACCGCACAACCAGCCATCCGTGACGGACATAGTCAACAATATCACAAAATGAATGTATTATTTTGACGAAGTCAGTTTCAGTATGAGAAGCGGAGGTATTTGGGTGGAGGGGGCTATCCACTAACAAATAGAAGAACTACCTTAACTTACAAACTGTTTGGACAAAAAAGCAAGGTGAAATAAGGGACACCATCTAAAACACTAGGAGGTTTAAACGTGTTTGTTACGACTTGTTAGCAGAAAGAGAGAAATGTATATAAATGTCCGTCTGAGCTTAGCTCTTTAACTAGTGAACATATGCCAGGTTTAATAAATCAAAACATGTAAATATGGTTCGTTCGAAATATCAGTAAACCAGTCGACGTTATTGGTTTCCTATATATATTAGTAAATAATGTACATAGTATTAACCGGAATATCATTACATAGAAATACGTCCGTCTTGATGTCATTAATAACTGTATTGTATTGTAAGGTTATTACTAACTCTATTTTAAATACGCCTTTTATGTCCAGTGATTGCCAAATTCCCCATTCGAAATCGAACAATCGTATTTCTTTGGAAAACCTCTCCACCTTCAGTCTTAATTGATATGCACAGGCGTCAAGATCAACCGCAATACTAAGTGCTCTACCGATCAAAGGAACACTAATACAACATTCAACTGCCGTGCAGTGGGCTGGTATCGAACACGTCATAATTTCAGGTACCTTCAGTTGAATATCCATTCTTTCACATTCTAAAGAGAATGATAATGCCGCTAAATTTTAACGTAGTATGCTATTGCCCAAAAATATAGCTAGAAATACTTGGTTGTAAAACAACAACTCAATGTATTACATTGTGTAATTATTCTTTTTTTATGATTCAAGATTAACAATTTTGTAATGATAATATACATACATTTGTATTTTGTTCTTGAAACGTATCTCTACTTCGAAAAAAAAAAACAACAAAAAACGAATGCCTCTGGTTTACATAAACATTTTCAAACAAAGACATAGAGCTTTCATTTACCTATAATTGTAAATAAAGGCAAAATCGTCGAAATTCTGCAAATCTTTCAAAATTAATTATAATACACTCGAAAAGTTGTAAAATATATAACTCAAATGTCTATGGCTTTAACCACGCAGTAAAATATGTGCAGTACAATAGTTAATGCACTTGACAATTTATTCCATGTTTGACTTTGTTAATACGTTAGTACTTTATGTTTTGTAGGCATATATATTAGATAAACACCTAGAAACTTGCCCTTTTAATCTAAGCAAAACTAATAATGCAGTGGGATTGCCTTTCTTTAGATCTGCACTTTAATCAACTTTTAATCAAAATAATATAGAATTACTTAGTCATTATACCGTTTATTAGTTTGTTATCAGCTGACGATTGGCATTGTGTCCTATTCATATACATGGCCACACCCAGTTGTTCAAGAAGTTTGTCAGCAATAATATCTGGTAGATCATCCCCTATGTTTCCTATCTGACTTCCAATACTCTCTAAATATTCTTCTAGACTAAAGTCTGTTAAACAAATAAAAACGTGCGTATCAGTGTTATTCAGTAGGTTAATGAAACATAACGTGGGTTTGTATTTTATAATAGTGTCAGTTTGCTTATCAAATGCTAAACTAGCACGAAAAATAGTATGAATTATAGATATGTGAAAACCCCTGACAAACAATAATCTCAATGGACCATGACAAACTATGAAGTACAATAATCTGTGAACGACGACTGAGATGGAGAATGTTAATGTCACAACTAGCTTATGTAGATATCATTCTCCTTTTTGGTGAGACATACTAGAGCAAACAACGATCCTTTGAAATTATCATATCTTCTACCTGATAATGACGTATTCCAATCACAACCAAATTTTGGCAGCCTTGCATCCTCCAAAAGGACAAGATTTTCTTCACAGTCACCAGATTTTATACATATGGACATTTTCAAATTTAGAACGTACTGTTTTTCGGCTTCCAAATTTATAACAGAATATCTGAAACCAATATCAAATGTTCAATTTCTTCGTTGGGGTTATTATGAATTATAATGGAATCTTTACACATTTTTGGTAATATGGGAAGACAGGAGGTGTTCCTCAGGTCGTTATTTCAAACATATGAGGACTATTTGGTCATATCAATGATATTCTGGAGATCAGTTTTATGGTTTCCTCATATTAAATAATTCTACACTTCACGATAAAAAAATATCAATGATAATAACAGTTATTAATATAATTATTATTTGTGATTACAATGGCATATTTAATATACAAAACAAATCAGTTAAAAATGTCATAACAACCTCTGCCTTTTTAAAGTTCTCTAACCTGTGTTTTATACTCCATGATAGGCTGCCAATCATACATACATTAATGTCACTTGTTTCGAAATAATTGTGGCCGCAAAGCCTTAGAAAAGAAAAGACTGAAAATTGTTGCTTGAATTTACAAATGGAATTTATTTCTGATACAGCACACTTCCTGTACAGATTTTTCCAATTTACGAGGAAATAATGCCGACTACAGCCATTTACACGAGTTATGATCACGCTAGCGTGTCATATTTCTAGCTTTCTAGCTTTCCTATGAAGATGCCTTTTTCTAGAGAAAAAAAAATCAACATTTTCCATAAAATCTTAATAGATACATATATCAGCTGTAAAAGATTACCAAAGATATCAGATGTTAATACATCGGTCACGGAAGGTTTGTCTACATGTATTTATCTTTTTAAGACGTAGCAGTGGCTACGTAGCTAAAAACGAAGCCACTTTAGAATAAATACGGCATCCATTAAAAAGTGTCCAACAGAATATTAACAAATTATTTGGTTGATTATTATGTTAAACTTTGTTGTTTATGAGTTGCTTTATGTTAGCATGTCTATGATGGTCAAAATACGTAATTCTTACCTGATCCGTAATGCCCCTAACAGTGAAAATTCTTCTGTTTTCCCCCATTCGTAGTCCAGAAGCGATATGTTTACTCCAAATTTTTCAATTCCAACGGTGAATACATAGTTACATGCATCTAGATGCAGGTATACCTTAAATGAGCGTTTGACCAAGCCTACAGTCACACAGCAATCAACTCCGGTGCAGTATGACGGTACATGACATGTTATAAAATCTGGAAGGGCTCGACTCTTTATGGATTTTGGACATTCTAAAATAAAATAATAAGTTCCCATAAATGTTGCAATAACATTTAAGTTTGTTACAGTGCAACCTCTGTAGAGCAACACCCTTTGGGAAATACAAACACTGACTGTTGTTGTTCAAGAGAGGTAAATTTGATAGTATATTTCAGCTTACGGAAATTTTGATGATGCTATTATAGAGAGGTTTTTGTTTGAGAGCCTATCTTGAGAGGTTGTATTGTATATCTTTATTTTTTTTGGCATTGGGATTCAAAACGTTACAAGTGGTTTGGCATATGTTAGATCTCCAACACCTCTTTTTTCCTTTAGTTCAATTTACAGCTTCTTTTGGCGTGAAAGATAATATCAATGCAACTTGAGTGTTTAAAGTGTTTTCTTTTCTTAGCATCCAGATAATAAAGACACATAATTCACCTGTCATCCAGCCATCTGTAGCATTAATGTAAGGATACAGTTCACGTTTGCACTCAGTTACTTCTAGATACTTAGCAATACCCAGTGCATCGAACAATTTCTCAATCATGAAGTCCTTTAATGTGTCACCATCTAATTCATAGCCTAAGTTACCCATCCAGTTAGTAAGGGAAAAGTCTGAAAAGATAGAGTCAGTTTGAGATCGAAAAATCCGTACTTCGAACGAACTAGACTGAAGAATGTCCCACTGATTAACGGTCGTTTGCAAAATGGTTTAGCGCATTAACAATACGAAACCAAAAACCCCACATATGCTATTTATAACACTATTTTTTCTACATTCATATTTCTTTATTATTTATCTATCATAAAGTACTTCTATTAAAACAAAGATAGCATGTACATGAATTATTCTTACCGGGTATCGTTAGTCCAACATTCCAGTCACAAAGTGGTTTAGGAACATAAGCGTCTTTTAGTATTTCCATTTCAAAAAGGCAGGTGTTTTGTTCAAAACATATTTTCAGTTTTACATTAGCAATAAATGTTTTTTTGCTCTGCAGATCGTCGATTTTATATCTGGAACAAAACCATAAATATTAGTGTTCCGTTTTGTATTATAATACAGTGCATTTAGAACCAGACTCATTATATTTTAACCAATGCAAATATCAAAATGTTGACCTCCGTTAAAATAGTGTATTATGTAGTTACGTAAAACCCATTTAATTGACAACTTTAATATCAAATAACTTGAAAACTCAATAATTAAGTAACGGAATACTACTAACTCTATGCGAAAAAATCCTCCCAGAGTGAAATGACTGTCTTGACCTGAAAATTTGATATAACGTTCTCCTCAATGACTATGTAATGTCACGTATGTTGTAATATTTAAAGATTATCAGTTTAAAAATGTTTATTAGTTAATCATTAGACATCAGATTTTATTAAAATACGGTTATGCCACTAGTAGTACAAATAAACAACGGTCATTGAAAGTTATTCATTTAAAAATAGTTTATGTGTAATACTTACATGTTCATACAATTAAAACCTATTGAATGCATCTTATCTTATGTTACAGTAATTCTGTTCTGTTATTAAGATCACTGTAGACATTAAGTAAGTATACAAATTGAATAATTTCTACTAACCCCATTTGTAGTCTAACAGAAGAATTTCCTCTTCTAAACGTTCAATGCCCATAGTCAGTTTATATTTGCACATGTCCAGTAGGAATGAAACATGAATCGTGGTTCTCAATATGTCTACAGATATGCAACAGTCTATACCTGTACAGTAGTCCGTCATGTAGCAAACTATTTCCTCTGGCAGTTTAGGTAATGATATGGAAGCATTACAGTCTGAGAAAAAATAGTAAAATAACAATATGTCAGTCCTTTCTTTGTCAAAATTAACCATTATATTTGTAGACATCATGATTATGTTTTATGTAGTCCACACGTTCATATCAAAATGATTCTACAATGTGGAATGTTATTAAACCCTGATTTTTGAAAACTTGTGAATATACTTAAAGTTGGAAAGTCCTGCAAAAAACATATGGCCGTGTGCTTGAGTTTTAGCTTAGCAGATTTCAACATTTTTGAGAGATCTAGAGGCCGTAACTATGAAATCATAATTCAGTACGTAGAAAGTTATTGAAAAATCAAGCTAACTGTTTTGAAGAATAAATGTGGACAAGCTAAATACGGACGGGTGGATAGACAGGCTGACAGACGGACAGCGAATGCTCATTTTTCATTCTTAAGAGTCACGAAAAGGGTACATGTAGTAGGAACATGTGTTAAAATGACAGCAGCACGGTATTCTATTTACTAGTTTGGAAGTTTTATTTTTCAATTAATCGGCACTAGCGAGTGGCAGACACGCTAACGGTATATTCCCTTTTTTACAAAATCAATCGAAAAATCGCAGAACTTAATGCGATGATGGATAATAAAACTATCGGACAGACTTTGACTTACTGGTACATGAAGTAATGTTCTATAAGGGTATACGAACAGTAAATTGACGGTCCACCTTGAAAAATGACAGGCTTTAACCAAACGATAAAACTTCCAACTTTTTCATGTTTTATATTATTTAATCCGAAGCCCCTAGTCGATTCTACAAAGACAAGCTTGCTGTTTATGATTTAGTCTTTATCCAGCATGTCTGCAAAAATTTTCAGACTCGTTAACAAGTAAAACTATTTGAACACGTCAGTTATGTCTTACCTGAATTCCACCCATTGACTGCATTTGTATAAGTCGTATCAGTAGCAGAACATGGTGGCTTTAGCTGGAATTTATCAATGTTTAGCTTACTAAGAAGCAGTGCAATTACTGCCGATGGCAAGTTGTCATCTAGTGTATGACCGATTTCTTTCAACCAGTTACTAAGAGAAAAATCTGAAAAATAAACGATTTTCGTACAAATATATACGAATTTTATTATTCAGCTACAGTGCTTATGTCATGTTTGTTAATAACCCTTGCTTGCAAATGGTACTAATCCAAATGTTACAGTATTTGAAACAAAAATTAGAGAGCTTTTAAATGGATTGTAAACTAGTTTATCTTGTCTAAAGAGAACACAAAAAGCTATTATACAGAATGTAATCAAACAAAGTACGTCACAGAAATTCTAGTAACAATAAACTAACTAAACATGATGTAGAAATCAACAAAAGCATACTTCCTAAACTTAACCCTGCATCAAGGTTGCATACTGGAATAGGAATCATTGTATTCTTGAAAATATCCGTTGTAAATTGGCAGGGTTCTGTAGAATCCATACAGACTGCAACCGAGAGATCTACGACAAAATTCTTCTCAGTCTTGTCTATCGTGTACCTTCGGAATAATAAAGGGTATCAGTAAATGTTCTTTTATATACATATTGGCTCAAACATATGCCATTTCCATATTTTACTTGAGCAAACTAAAACATTTCTTATACATTTTGTCAATTAATGCTGCCTATATCCGATCTGTTGACAAAAAAAAAAACGTTCCTGTCTTATAAAGAAGACTTACTGTGAAATCATTTTTATTCGCGTAGGACAAATTTTCGCGTATTTCGCGCTAGGACCGATGCGCGAATTTAAGACCGCGCTATTATAAATCTTTTATTATATCTTTCATTGCTAAAATTGAAAATGCGCGAATTAAAACCCGCGCGAAACAGTCCTTCTTCACGTTTGCGCGAAATTTCATGCCAGCGAATTTAAATGATTTCACAGTACATCATCTTTGTTTGTAAAGGGATATAAAATGTCCCGTACACATAGACGCCGTTAACAATCCCATATTTAGTTCATTTGAGCACTGAGTGCTGTTTCTCTACCCCTCCATAATACTGATTTAACCTAAGATTTAGTTATTGACCCAGTGACAGTGGATGACAGACCTGATTTACCATTTAAAAATGTTCATTTTCTGTATTTGATTCTGAGACAGATAATTCTGTGTCTTCAAATCTGTTTGATCGACTAACAGACTCTGACAATGACCAAGGTCATAAATCGCTGTCAAAGTCGAAGGTTATTCACGTACAAAACAATGATCCTGAAAATTCACCATTGTTTCTAAAGGCTGTTAGTAAGGAACAGATTTCGCAGGTTCTTGTCTGCTATTTTGTTAAACATGGAATTCTATGAGAAAATGGTGGCCACCAGATCTCCCTGCTGATGATAAAAGGACAAAACATTACAAGAGTGCGATCCCAAAAACATATCGTCGGGAAAATCTAACCCTGGCTCATGAAACGCCTATGTCAGATTATTGTGGTGTAAATAAAATATACCACAAAAACTTAAATGACTTTTACAGGCCTTATATAAAATCTGATGTGTCCCAATTTGTAGGTCATGTCGGACATGCCAAATAATAGGTTAACCTAATCAGAAAATACCCAAGGCACATCATCAGCCAATATCCGCACTTGATGAACCATTCAGTAAAATGATAGAGGACTGTGCTGGTCCCTTATTGCCTAAAACTAAATCGAGGAACCATAATCTTTTGACAATTGTGTGAATTTCAACAAGATTTTCTGAAGCTGTTCCATTTAAAAATATTCTGGACAAATTCTATTGTTGAAGCGGGAACTAAACCTTTCATATTTATCGGTCTTTTATAATCTGTACAATCTGACCAAGGTTCTAATTTAAGTCCAACATATTTCAGCAAGTATTATATAACATATGCATAGAACATAAAAATATTCAGCCTATCACCCAGAAAGTCAAGATGCCTTAGAAAAACTTCATAAAACATTGAAAAATAAGTCAGGAACATATCGTTTTGATATAGAGAAGGATTGGGATGAAGGTATATATTTTTTTTGCTATTTGCTGGTCAGAGATGCTGTACAAGAATCACTTGGCTTCAGTCCATTTGAATTATGACAGTTCTTTAAATTTGCTACAATATGTTTTTGACTTTATATCTTTATACTTTATAACAAAAGCTTGTGGGTTAGCACGTTTAAATTAGAAATATGCTCAAAATAAAATGAAATCAATATATGATCACTGTGCCGAGGAAAGAAGCTTTAAACCGGGCGATAGAGTTTTGGCAATTATACCTATTCCTGGTAAAGCAATACAAGCTATATATTATGGTAATTTTACTGAAAAAAGTCAAGTATCTGGATTACATTATTAACACTCCTAGGAGGCGAGAGCAAAACAGTTATGTCATATAAACATGTTAAAAGAATACATTGATGGAAACAGCTCTTTCCATTAACCTGTTAGTGTTAGTTTACCTGTTAGTAAGACAATTGAAACTTCAGGTGAATGTGATATTGAATATGATGACAGCACTGCAAGTGGTCAAATAAAACTTGAGAGTTCTACAATAACTGGATAAAATACTTTCTAATTTGGAACCTCAACAAAGAGAGCTGCTGAGACAACCTATCTATGAATATGAACATTTGTTTCCTGATGTATCAACTAGAACTAATAAAATTTTTGATGACACTGAACCAAAATCTACTTCAATTAAACAAAACCCATACAGAACGAACCCTACAAAACAGAAATACTTAAAAGAAGAAATAATATATCTGCTGAACAATGATTTCATTGAACCGAGCAACAGTAACTGAAGTTGTGTTCTCCATGTATTCTTGTTCCAAGTCCTAAAAAATCTTACCAGTTGTGTACATATTACAGGTAAGTTAACAACGTCATAAAACCTTATTCATTTCCAATAGCTAGAGTTGACAGTTGTATTGATATAACTGGAAATGTACAATTTGTAATGAAATTTGACTTGGCAAGTTCCTCGGACAGATAATACTAAACAGGTTTAAGCAATGGTTACACCTGAAGGATTATTCCAATACAAAACCATTTAGAATGAAACTTTAACCTGCAACATTTAAAAGGCTTGTAAATTCTATCATTTCTTGATTTTTGATGTCATCATATACCATGACACTTGGTAAAGTCAACTGCAGACCATAAAGGATTTCTTCAAATGAGTCAGTGAAGCAAACTTTACAAATAATTTATCAAAAGTGAATTTTGTAGAGATGGTGTTAGTTTCTTAGATAATGTTGTGGAACAAAGTCAAGTAAAACCCATTGATACTAAGGTCGAATCCATTTCCCAGTTCCAACCAATAAAAGACAATTTATTCTTTTCCACGGCATGACTGGATATTAAAGATAATTTTGTCACAATTTTCTTCAATTGCTGAACACTGAACAAGTTTACTCACTAAAAATCCAAATTTATATTGAATGGTGAATGTCAAAATCATTTTAAATTAAAGGCCATACTCAAGAGTGAACCAGTTATTTTGGCATCCAATTTTGAAATCCATATAGTATTAAGTTAACAGTAGATGCTAGTGATATTAGTGCTGGTGGGATATTGCTACAAGAAAATATTATTAACAACTTTGGAATCCTGTCTGTTATTTCTCGAAAAAGTTTTATAAACATAAGATAAATTACTCTACTGTTGAAAAAGAGGGCCTAGCTCTTATTTTGGCAATTCAGCACTTGATACTATATTAAGTGCGGCCATGAATCCTATTGTTGTTTCCAGTGACCACTATTCTCTCACTTTCTTTAACAAAATGAAAAATAAAATACTTTCCAAGAAGACTGTCTAGCGAGTCAGGTGTAAATCACTATGTCACAGGACTCTTACCAGAGTGTTAGTCATTCTAGTTGAAACTCTGTACCAGTCGCAAAGTATTTAAAATGTTAGATTTTATCCAATATATCATAACTTTTCTTGCAACTATACTTTCTGTTAATCGTTCATATTTATATTTCATTGATTATTTATGAAGTCTCTGAATCTTTATGTTGAGGTAGGCGGGCCTATCAACATTGAGCAATCGTCACTTTGTCTGCACGTCCCGTATAACTGCCCATTCTTTAATCATTAAAGTCTAATAATGTATACTTATAGTGCATAGAACGCTATCGGTACGATAACCTATATAATGGATGAACAGAAAACAAAGATTACGTAACATCCCTGTTTTAAATAAACGTAATTAAATCTCGTTGAAACTGTTTTTATTATATCGTATCAAAGTTCGTGTAAAATGTGAAAAGAATAATGATTTTTGTGAAAATAGTATGTTTTAATCTATTTGCGACGAGCTGACCATGTTTCTAAATTATCATGAGCGAATATTTTCCTATATTTTAGAGTATACCAATCAATGTCGTATTGTAAGTGTTGGCAGCAGGCTAAAACAGAATTACAATAGACTATATACTGACCTGATCTTGATCAGCTTTAAAATTGTTTCTTCTGACTGCTCTCCTAAAATATACACATTCACTTGTATAAATAAATGGTTATCGGTAGTACATAGATTACACAAAATACATTTGTAATGCTTTATAGGTATGTTCATAATAATTACCCAACACATCACGTCTTAATTCTACTTTGACTTTTGAAATGAATTGTAACGGTAAAATACAAGCAGAAGTATTGCCGAAATCCTTTTAAGACAATAAGAAAAAAAGAAGAGAAGTTTCATACCCCATTTAAAATCAATAATGTTAAAATTAAAGTTCAGTTTTTCCAAGTTCCCTCTGATTGTAAAGTTGCAGAAGTCAATATTGAAGGATACGTGTAAGGAACGTCTTAGGTAGTCAACATTGATACAGCAGTCTATTGCAGTACACGAAGTTGCAATATGACATACAGAAGATCCTGGTATTTCTGGTAGGTCTTTCGTTAGCTTTGGACACTCTAGAAATATTTAGAAAGTATTATCATTTTTTACATCTATCATCTTCTAGGGAAGTACTTTGTAGCACACTGGCATTGCAAAAATGTGAGTACGTTCATAACTAGACGAAATGTAATCATGGCTGGATTTTTTTTTTAAAAGTATACACCTTGGTCAATATAAAAGTTTACTTTACGCAACATAGTACACAAAGCCTTTCACATATAACACATGTTAATAACGGAATTCTATACTTGCGGGTTTTGTACATATTTTTAAACTATTGATGTAAAGATATGTCATGTGTTATTCCCACCGACCTCATGTTCTGATGCGAATGTTTTGGAGAATAAGCGTCATTGCTATTGTGACTGCTTTACAATTTAAAACAAGAGCGCCGCCAAGCGGGGCAATATACGCCCGAAGGCTTACATCATAGGATAGGAGCAAAATTTTAAGAACTTGACTGTTGAAGCCCCAAAGGACTGGAACAACAAAAGGAAAACTTCAAAAAACAAATCTAAGTCCACAAAAAAAAATTCAAAGTCTACAAAACAATCTTTATCAGGTACAGGTATGTAAAAATACACCTTAAAATTGGAGGTACCATCCATGTTGTACCACAGAAAAGTGGTCTCGGTTTTTCCCTACGGCCAATAATAAAAAAGTTTCAAAATAAGCTATTTATAGTAACATAAAAGGGAAGTAATTCAAAGAAATTTTATTGTAAGTACAAAAAAAAAGAGATCTGCCAAATAAAAACAAGAGCACTGCAATGCAGAGCAATATGCACAAAGAAAAGTCATATATGACCTTTGACCCTTAAGTGTGACCTTGACCTTGAAGCGAGTCATCCGGAACATGCGCTCTGCACATCGTTGCAATGTGGTGAACATTTCTGCCAAGTTTCTTTGAAATCCTTCCAGCAGTTCAAGAGTTACAGAGCGGACACGAAACAAACTGATATGACTTTTGACCCCTAAGTGTGACCTTGACCTTGAAGCAAGTCATCCGGAACATGCGCTCTGCACGTCGTCTTGGTGTGGTGAACATTTGTGTCAAGTTTCTTTGAAATCCTTCAAGGGGTTCAAGAGTTACAGAGCGGACACGAAACAAACTGATATGACCTTTGACTCCTAAGTGTGACCTTGACCTTGAAGCGAGACATCCGGAACATGCGCTCTGCACGTTGTCTGGGTGTGGTGAACATTTGTGTCAAGTTTCCTTGAAATCCTTCAATGGGTTCAAGAGTTACAGAGCGGACACGAAACTGCTAACGGACAGACGGACAGACAGACGGACGGACAGACGGACAGACGGACACCAGCGTCATAACATAATACGTCCCTTCGGGCGTATAAAAAGCAGACAGTACAAGTGCAAACTGTGTGTTTCATATCAAATTTTACCATTATTCCAGCTTGACGTAGCATTTTTGAACGGATCTTTATTAACGTCACACTGCTCCTCCAAAAAGTACTTGTCAAGTCCAATAACCTCTGCAACGAACTTTACAGCATCTCCCCATAAATCATCTAATGGACCGAGATTTCCTAAGCCGTTGTTTTCGAGCCAAGATGTTACAGAAAAATCTATCAACAAAATGATAAACAGTTTCGGTAAATAAGTATCCTCCGCAAAATCAGAAAAATATTTCAGCCGAGAAAAGCTTTCTCGGCCTACAGAAAGCAAACCAAAATGGGTGTCAGTTTGAACCAAATTTCTTGTTGCTCACTAAACGAATTTCGCCGACTCCGCTGAGATATAAAGGTAAAAACAAATTATTTCTAAAACGAAATCAAAGAATATAATCATTTTATATTTTGAGCACATATGTAGCAAAGACTCCGTGGTACATTTTATGTCTTATTCATAATTGAAGTTACTAACCACACATTTTCCTTATTTTAGAAATATTGTCAAAGACCTTGACCAAAGCAATCTGAAATGGAGCTGAACATTTTATCTCCTTTAAGTCTGTGTAACTCAGCTGGACGCAATCATTCATCTGCGTAACATAATAAGTGAGCGAAAACGTTTTCCTTTCTTCAGTAATAATGAACTTGAGCCATGGTACCAAAGATATAACCAAAAGGTTGTTTTTCATTAAAGCCGCCATTCTACCAAGTATTGACTATATTTTTTTATCATAACTGATCTTATAATGCGGAAATTTGTTCCGCATTTTAGCAAGTGATCTTGACCTCGACCCATGCAACCCCACAAATATTTGTATATGCATACGTACTAGCTTCTTAAAAAGCAAAACGTAAAACCATATTTCTAATTGAAATCAACGCGACCATAACATATACGACATGAACGCATTATCTCGTATGGATCTATTCCATTTGAAATATCCTACATAGTACGCCCTAGATAAGCACTAAGGGCCATTCCACATTCTTCATCTTGCATGGTTGAATTTCTCAATAACAGTGTGCACATTACTACCTTTTTTATTTAAATACTTTTAAGCAAGCCTTAAATACGGCCCCAGAACAGACAGAAAGAAAGAAACAATCAGAATGAATCCTCTACACTTGTATACACAATTAGCCGTAACTGTTGTCTTCTTCAGGCAATCAAACTAAAGCTTATAGTGGTTTTTCCCTACATCAGTTAATATCACTACTATGTTTCATTAAAATAATCCATACAAGTCTTAGCTGTTGCTTTTGATGCAAGGATGACCTTGAAGACGGACGGACAACTCTTAAACTATATGTATCTCCCTCCATAGGCAGAAGATAATTATATACATATTTATAAATTAATCATTAACAATCAGGAGACCAGACAAAATAGAATGCTGTCATACCTCTGAATTCAATTCTTATTACAATTTATTAAATATTTAGACATGATCTAATTCGATTGAACTACATGTTAGGTTGAGATATTTTCGGTCAACATATTGCAACTTTTGCTTTTGTCTTACAATGTTTTATTTCAGCTAAACTATGTACTTTTCTCATTATTTCTAATCTAATATTTTTCAAAGGTCAATTTCTTACTTGAAAAATCAAAGGACATATCGCATCCAAGCTGTGGAACTTTTGTACCGTCTAATAGCTTTGTTTCAAACATACAACTTCCATCTTTTTCTAGGCACACTGCTAGTTCCAAAGTGATGATAAAAACCTTCTCATTTTTAGGCTTCCTTATGGTGTACCTATGGGGTAAACAATTTGCATGCAGTGTTTAATAGTAAAACCCTTTCTTCAACTTGGAATACATAGATATTGACATTTGCCTTAAATTTCATGAAAATATTAATAAAAAGTATATATAAGTTACTATGCACTGCTTGCCTATACAGCTTCATACTATGCTTGTCTTTTTTAACATGACCAAAAATGATGTCGTACTAAACCTGTATATTCAGTGCTATATGTTGGCTTGTCGTCCTTTCATTGTTTTAAATTCTCCAAACGTTGTCGTTATAAACTTACCTTATCCGAAAGAAGTCTTCGATAGAAAAAGTTTCTGTTTTACCTGAAAGTAAAAAATCCGCGCAAACAGAATTCATAATAACTACAAAAGTGAAAAATACCTGTTTCTAAACTATATACCAGTATCCGAAGTTATGATTTAGATTCTACTTCGTGTTAAAAGCAGGACAGAAGAAAAATTACCAATTGTCAAAAAAAGCATCTCAGTTTGTATTTGATATACTGACAATGATAGTGTACATTTCACTCCATACGTTTGTTTTTTTTTAATTTAAAACATAAAAGAAAGTGGTATACTCCAAGTTGTAACTACGTTTACATACCCCACTCATAACTGAACAGTGAAAATTTGAATGTCTGTGTTTCTATTCCGCCAGATATAATGTAGTTGCACATATTGACATCAATGTAGGCTTTGATTGAAAGTCCAATTTTTCCTAGATCAAGACAACAGTTTATGCCGGTACAATAATCTGGTACACTGCAGGAAACCATGCGTGGCAACGCAGGAGGATTTACGAAACTTTGTGGGCACACTGAAATAAAAACGTTCCTCGAATCATTAAAACGAATATCAGAATACTAATTGTGCTTTTAAAATGATCTTTGTGTTATATGTATATAAACTACAATAATACAGTTTTACAAAATACCAACGAATCTTACTGTTATGCCATCCGCTCACTGAAGGACTATATGGACTTCTTTTTCGGTCGCATGGTGGAGACAGAAGCAGGTCATTCAAACCAAGAATATCTACGAGTGCGTCTCTGCCAGCATTAGAAAGTTGTTCACCCACATTTTCTCCTTTCGATTCCATCCATTCTCTTAATGAAAAGTCTATAAAGGGAAATGGAAACAAATTTATCGATACTAATCAGGACATTTGTTTACAAATGGAATATATCTAAATTCTAAACAAATCCGTTTTTTTAGAAAAAATCGCCATAAGAAATGGAAATTATAGCACCTGAAAAATATTAATGTCTTATGTTTAAATATAATACATTACTTCGTTTTGCTACATAATAAAATGTAAAATGACTCATGGAATGCCTATATAACAAAAGCTGTCCGTAAGACAGCCAAGCTCGACTATTCGAAATCTTGTCCCAGAAGAAGAAACATATTACCCAAAATGTTAAATATGAAAAAGAGTTTTAAGTTCAAAAGGGGACATAATTTGACCAAAATGCATATCAGAGATATGGAACTTGATGCTATCAACTAGTTTTATAACCCTGAAGGCACATGTGAAGTTTCAATTCAATATCTGCATTAGTTTTGGAGATAATAACTTGCATGACATTGTACAACTTTAACCAGAATTTTTTAAGTCCAAAATGGGGCATAATTTGGCCAAAATGAAGGTCAGAGTTATGGAACTTGGTGCTATCAATTAGTTTTATAACCCCTAAGACACACGTGAAGTCAATTCAATATCTGCATTAGTTTTGGAGATAGTAACTTGCATGTAAAACTTTAACCAGATTTTTCTAAGTCCAAAAGGGGGCATAATTTGCTCAAAATACATGTCAGAGTTATGGAACTTGACCCAGTGAGGTTGGTAATTGACCTAGAAAAAGAAACAATAAGGTTCAAAGCTATATGCCTTTAAATGATAGCTGTATGTACTTGCATGCAAAAACTTAACCAAGGTGTGACGCCGACGCCGACGCCGACGCCAGGATGAGTAGAATAGCTAAACTATTCTTCGAATAGTCGAGCTAAAAAAAAAGGACATTCTTTGTAACATTCTTATTACATAACGCAACCCTCCGCGCATAATTCCCAGTTGGTACAAATACTCTTAAACGCTGTAGAAAACTATTTTTGGTTAATTGTCGTTTGCTGACATAGGACAAATAGGAAATAACCTGTTAGATTTTTCCAAGCAGTTAGACTGCAAGCGGGAATCTTTTCTCCGTTTAACAATGAAAGGCCATTCTCAGGAATGCAGAACTTTTTACCAGCCATTGGTAAGCATATCTCTACACGGAGGTCTATGATAAATCCATCCTCGTAGTTGTCTATGGCATAACTGACGAGAGCAAGTGATAATTAGCAAAGAAAAAAAGCTGATATGACAGTAAAGTACAATTTCTTTGAAACTGAGAATTATGTACAATACCACTGTGTAGAGACCATACCAAGTGTTCTTTGTATACTTTGAATTTGGAAAAAGTACAAGACAGATGTAAATGTTCTGTATTATTCATGTTTCAACGAATATCTACCTTCCGTGCAATATTTTTGGTTATTTATAAAACCGTCTTGCAGAAAAACATATGTCAATAAGTTTGTGCCATTAGTGACTTTCAGAGTACTCACTTTTTAATGAATGTTTCGAGAGAAATTATTTGTCGCCTTAAATACACGGGTACGTCTCTTAAATATCGCTTAGATGTGGTTAAAGAACAATTCTGGACTGCATTTAATGTATAACTCTTGAAGTCTTTAAAATCTACATTTCTGTACCTTCAAATAACAAAACGTTTTCAGCAAATCAAAACTAAAAAGTGTGTTTTAGTCTATACATATTGTTTGTTCATTTGTAATGGTTATATACATGATACACACATATATAACAATGACTGTTTCGTTTTCTGGTGTTAACAAAAATCAATCTATAATGAAATTTTACTTAAACATTTTATATATACATATTTACATAATGTTTATGGGCGCTTCCTTGCCTGAACCAATTGACACTGAAGATTCTTTCCCTGAAAAAAAAAAAGTCTTATATATGAATATTTATTGATGACATTTCTGTTATCTTTCTAACAATTGCTTACATTGATTTAAGTAGACTAATCTGGTTCCTCCCATTCACTTCTTATTAAAAGGAACTGCCAGCCATATTAAAAAATTGATATTCGTTTCTGTTAAATTTATGTTTCAATTTTATCAATATTTTATTCTAGAATTACTGATTACCCCACTCATATTTGAGAAGTTGTTCTTCAAATTGCAATGCACTTATTCCAGTGTCTACATGGAAATCACAGGGATCCATTTTAAACCAAACTGGAAATGATATTTCTACTTCCACAGACGACAACGGGATTGTAAAGTCAATTTCTACACAACAGGAAATGCCGAAACAATTGTCAGCTAGCTCGCAGCGAAGAAAATTCTTCATAAATGGAGGTATCATATTCGAAATATTCATTGAGGGAGGGCAATCTGAAACGAAAATTTAATTAGTCTTAGTTGAATAGAAATAAACGTTAAAATGATCGGACCTACAAAATTTAATGTGTGTTACAACAAATTCGTGACCCTTTAATGCTTACACAAGTTTCAAAGACAAGAAATACTTCTATCAAATAACTTTGAAAACTGGCCTATATATACTCAAAGCTTTCCATTAAAATAGAGACCGATCTTTAGACCCTCACTGGCAGTCATGCTTTTTCAAAATTTAATATTGCGTTTAACACTTTTGGCAGCGTGTAACCTAAGGAACCTTACTGTGGAATAAAAATCATACAAGAAGTTGATGCTAATAATTGTAATGTCAAACGCTTCGCAAAATACGAACGTTAATATCTGTTTTCTATTCGCCGTCTAATACTTTGAAAATCCATTTCCGTCAAGGCAGCTTAGGTTCAAATACCGTCCCTAATAACACTAAGGGGACCAGAACGGATTGGCCATCTTGTTAACGCTCGTAATGACGGACATATTACTAAACACTACTGTTTCTCTTAGTGATGGGCCGACAATCGGCGACAATCTGATAATCGTCGGCGTGGCATTCATGATCGCGACCGCCGACTTCATTTTCCCTTACCGATTAATTACTTGGCATCCTAAACGGATAATTTAGGTATTTCTGACCTTTCTCTTTCTGATATTTACGGCTCTTTGGGGCAGTTACGCCAAGGGAAACTACTCTTTTGCAAAAAAGTGGCTTCTTTTAACGTCTTGAAAGAACTCAAGGTCATCTATGATCACCAAGATTTTGGAAGATATATGGTTTTTACAAAACTAAGCCGAGAAAACCATCATCCCAAACTCTGGACATTAGTATGGCAAAACTCCAAATAATTTCTAATTTAATAACACAATATCAACTGGATATATAATGTCTGTCTGCACCCTAGTGAAATTAAGACGAGTACCGGATTTGAAGCTTACTATCTTCACAAATATTTTACTTTTACGCTGTTAACTTGCTCTTGTTAATGAAGGAATACAATACAAAATAGGATTTTTTATCTCTGTGTGGTTAATGTAAGTAATGATATAAACACACACTGTAAAATGAACTTATAGATATGCAACTAAAATAACCGATTATCCGATTATGTCCGATTAATCGAATCGGTAGGCTTGTCCGATTATGCCGATTAATCGGTTGGCAAATCTAACCGATTTGCCTATCACTGTTGCAGCCACATAGATATACTTGAAAATTAAGTCTACTTTTTGTCTGAAATCCATTGCTAATGTACGTTAAACTTATCACATCCTGTTGTATTTGGTGTTTAATATAAGTAGTAGTACCATAGCATCCTAATTTTGATGTAATTTTGCAGAAAGCAAATGTCTTTTTTTATTAAAACTCCCTTGATCCATGAATAAGTTCCAGCCCGGACAAACTCAGAAGGACGGTCGAAAGCACGCACGCACAAACATATACCAAACCGCCATTTTGACAACTCTGTCGAGCTCACCGCTAGCGGACTCGACAAAAAATTAGTAAATTATTATTATAGCAAGTGAAGTTGCACATATGTTGTTTTGTTTCGAAATTCACCCAACCAGTCAATAGTAAGGAATGAAAACGGCCTTTGGCAGCCATGTTTTTGACGAATCGAAATATTTTGAATAACCTTTGTAGAAGACGACCCAAGACATATTTCTATGAACGTATTTCAAACTCATAAAAAATGGACATGGAGAAGTCGTTTGAAGATTTTTAGCTCTGGCAACCAAATGATGCATTTTGAACAACTTCGAACGATGACAAGCATAGTAACATCCAAGCACTTTTCATCAATATCCAAGTAATGTTTTCAGAGGAGATGGCATTTGTAAAAGATTATTACATTCAGACGGACGGACGGACAAGCGACGGATGGACTGACGACGAACGGTTAGCACACACTAAGCAAGTTGTGTACTGACGGTTATTAACACTATCTATTTATTATCATTTTAAATGTATTTAGTTTTAAATTATTATGATAAGACTTTCAATACCTGTAGGAGGCGGAGGTAATGTACAAGACCCTTCTCTAATGATTTCGTCGATTCCAAGCTGTTTCAACAGAAGATCAAACACTTCTCTGTTTATTTCTCCGCCAAGCGCGTCTGCTATACTCTCAAGGCTTCCTACAAATATTCATCTTCATGTTAAACATACAAACTGTAAACACATAAAGGAGAGCAATTGCTCAAAGCTTCAGTATTGCTCAAAAAGATGTTAAATCGCAAATGATCCGAGTGGCTAAGGTTGCTGATTTCGAATCACTTGCCCATCAACTCTATTGGTTCTAGCTTTGTCAAGGGGGGAATGTGGGGAAGTCACTCAGCAGACTTTTGGAAAGATTGATAATGCACATCGGGTCTTTGTCGAAAGTCAACATATGACTTACAGAAGTTGGTGTAACTATAAACCATAACAATGATATCAAAATTGGTTGTTCCATATTTGCTCATCAAAGCACGCCAAAGAGTACTTCTTCACATGAAGAGACAATGTATCAGGGCTATCAATATCATTTTGGCATCATTTCCAGTTGAATTTATTGCACATTAGAGCTGATCACGGGTGCGTATTCAACACACATTGGCTACAACTATGCACCGCCGTTAAGACAACAGTGCTGTGTATCATTTATCTAAAACAGTCTTCATGAAGGTTGTAATAACTAATCGCAGTATTTACATGTCTTGTCGTGTATGTATGCCATGTTTATGTTCAAGCATTTTTAATAGTTCAATAGTATTACAACGTCAACTATGTGCATTAAAATGTATGATAAGGATGTTGGATAAACAGAACTTTAGTTCTGAACTCTGTCTATATGTTTGAGGACTTTCTCTGTTTAGTCATAAATGCTATATCTTATTATTTAATAAGCTATAAACAGTATAACCTCTGTCCGTGTATTAATTACATTATAACAAGGCTTTCTATACATTGTTTCTTATAATTAATGCATAGGACAGTAAATCAATCTGATGTTACTTAAATACCCTATAAGGGTTTAAAACAAACGTATATATAGCTATCAAAACAGTTTACACGTATTTGATTAATGTCGTTCAGTTTACATTTATACATTTACAACATTGCAACATTATAGCGTGAATTAACTGTTATAGCCTCGTTATTTCTATATCGCTAAGAACGGAAATCCTTTTCCAGCTTCTAGTACAACTTCAAAATGATCGAGGGAGAGACAAGTTTGAATGTGTAGCCCATTTATGACTTGAACTTTGTTTTTCATTTATAATTGTTCCAGATACATGTTCCTGACTGACATGTACTGGATGAAGAGAGCATTACTCAGTACACTTTCTGCCTATATTGTCACACGGTCACCCTTTTAAAGGACCTAGTATACTGTTCTAAATCAAACACATACAAGTAGATGATATCTCGCGATATGTAAGGACAATCAAAGAAACGTCGTTTGTGTTGTTTATGCAAAATAACAGTAAGATTGCGTTAGTAAGTCATATAAACAATTTATATTGTAAAAATATGCATGGTATGCAAAAACAAACTTCTGACAAACACAGTTTTAGAGATAATACATCAAATGAGAGGCTATAACCAATCTAATTGCTCAAATAAACAGATATTTGAAAAGAAACTGTATAAGAAGGTCAAAATTAATCACGCCAAATATGTTAAACATATCTATAAAAACATCAAAAAACTATAGCAATGCCCATACGCCAACCAAGTATTGAAATATACCTCCGATTGAAAATTAGCTGTTCAGGAATGTCTCACACAGTTCCTGATATTAGCCGTTCGGGAATATATCTGATCCAGAACCGGACGTTAATCGTTTGAAAATGTCTATCCCAAACAGTCTGGTTAGTCAATGCGGATCATGCGTGTTAGTCATTTTTGAACGTCTAACCCAGACAAGTGGGTTAGTCATCCCAGAAAGTCTAACTCAAACAGAAGGATTAGTCATTTCAGAATGTCGAGATCTAATTCAGATATGCGTGTTAGTCATTCCTGAACGTCTTTCTTAGTCATTCCTGAACGTCTAACTCAGACAGGCAAGTTAGTCATTCCTGAACGTCCAACTTAGTCATTCCTGAACGTCTAACTCAGACAGGCGGGTTATTCATTCCTGTACGTTTAACTTAAGTCATTCCTAAACGTCTAACTCAAAACAGAAGGGTTAGTCATTCCAGAACGTCTAACTTAGTCATTCCTGAACGTATAGCAACATACAACGACGGATGCTCCGTTAGCGATGCTCACCCCTGTGATTAAGACCGACAGAGTTATATAACCTACCAGATGCGAAGAAGCGGTAGGTAATGGACGACTTGGTATATCCTTAGAACAATATTGTCTAATGAAATTGAACTGTAAACACTAAGCAGTTGGTTTTGTTTCCAGTAAGCCCTCCACACTATAGGCAATAGGAAAGCAGCTTTACCACGGAATCATTGTTAGTTATTACGAGAGATAGGGGAGGCATTTCTGTTCTCTTTATTAGTGTAATTATATAAGAAATATCACTTATAGCCTGTTCAAAACACAAAACGCCTGAAGTCTAGATATAATAATAAGTCCAGACTTAAATAATATACTGTTTATATCTTGTTGTTAAAACTTTTAAATCGTTGACTTGCCTTGTAGTGAAAAATTGCCATTGCAGACAGGAATAGGAACTTCAAAGCCGTCCAGTAATTTTATATCAATGTCTACAGCACCAAGTTTGACTCTTAGACCAATTTTGAAAACTTTCTGCACGTCATCTTTCCCAATATTAAACCTGAAACATTTTCTATTCTTATAAAGTGATGTTCATTATTACCAGTGGAATTGATTAAACGTGTAAATTTTTTCAGGCATCTACAATTAAGCTATCAAATGACATTTTATATACATTATTCTTCTTATTTATATTCGCAATAAGTGGTAGTGAAAAACAAAATGATAACATTTTATTAAGATATCTACTTCTATCTGTTTACGCCTGTGATTTTTTAAAGGCACTGACCTCAAGCTTTTAAATATAAAATGATATTTCTTTAAAATAGAAGTTTGGTTACAATATGAACATTAGAATGTGGTTTTTTGCTTCTAAACTACTTTTAAAAAATGCAAAATCATGAAAAAAATGATGACAACGCTGAAAATCGAACCCGGACAGCCGCGACAAAAAAGAATTTTTCGGCTGTCGTTACCGATAACAACATGGAGGATTTAGTGTTAGATGTGCGTTAAATATAGATATTTATAATCGAGACAGTTTATCTCGAGTAAAGCGTTACAAACGCTTTTCGATTTTAATCGTATAAAGTAGTAAAAACAACCAATTCTCGTGTGTTTCAGTAACAGTAATTAAGTTTCAAAGCATTCTTAAGAAATACAACATAAATTTCCGGATAACTCTCTTTTTTTTTTCTTTGTTTGTTTTCGAACGATCTGGAGGTCAGTGCCGTTAATTATTTAAAACATAAACATTATTTACAATAGATAAAAACGGTACACACGTTATTTTGAAATCCGATGCAAGTTTAATAACCTCATCTTTACCTGCAATAATACAATTGAAAATAGTTATTTTTAAGAAACAATGTTCAGTAGATGATGCGAAACAGATATAGTTCAGTAATTGATGAGACATAATAATGAATGAAAAACATTGACCAGTAATGTATGAGAAATATTTATGAGAAATATTTTCATTTATTTACGAGTAAAATCGTTCTGTAAGTTACGAGACACATTATGTAATAACTGATTACTAATGTGAAACATTGTTTATTTATGTTTAAATATATTTTGACATTTCAAGTTGATATTAATTATGATAATAATGTACGATTTGGCTGCTGTAAATGCAAAACAAAGAATACACTGATATGTATAAATTCATTTTGAATGTACTGAAGCTTACCCCAATCATATTCAAACAGTATAACTGTAATGTCCATTCCCTCAAAAGCTGCAGTTAATACATATCGGCATGGGTCAAGTTCGACGTACGCTGAGAATGATCGTGATTTATCGATTCCAGGGATTTGTAGTTCTGCACATGCATCAATACGCATACAGTTTTCAGAAATGTAATAATGTAAGAATTCGACTGGAATTTCAGGAAGATGAAGATCTTTTCCGTTAAGACTACAACCTGCAAGATACAACATGAATAATGAGGTATTACTATTATTATCAAATGTCATTATAAATGACCTATTAAGTTTTCGTTGCTGGGAATAAGTGTTTAATTCAAGATTTATCGTTGGGTTAACAGGAACTTATGTATAACCATAATCTATGTAAAACATTGTCTTAGTCTATAATATATCATAATTGAAGGTATTTGTATTAGTCGAGGAATTACTTTTTATCTTTTCAATAATATTAGAAATATAAGGAGACGTAAAATTGCATTCTGTATAATAGTGCATTTATTAGCCTCTCATGTTAGAGCGTCAAAATGAAAAACAATCAATGACATTAAATCAGGAAGTTTAATCAAGAAGTCAAACCAGCGTTATCCTAGCATCTATTTTTAACAGTTATGTAACTTTCGAACTTTACATTAATTAAATTATAGGAGAAAATAATAAAATAATATTGTATAAAATACTGGTATACTACACGGAATTATTCAGAGCGTTTAGACGTTATCCTCTGACATGTGAAATAATGGTTTTAAACCTAGGTTATCATCTTTTACATAACCTTCGTTTTCGCTGATTTTAAACTTGCACTGTCACATGATTCTACATGCAAGATATAACAATTTTTAAGCAATAAGAATTACTTAGTTCACTGTTCCAGAACATCTTGTTCAATTCTTCCCTTGAGCCATCAGTAGGTAATTGTCTATCAGTTAGGTATTCAATCAAGTCCGCCTCATCCATATTCTCAGGAGTTCGACAAGGAGGTCCATTTAGCAGAAGATCCTTCAACAACAAGGTAATAAATGACTACTTTCATTTAATTAAGAAACTTCACCTCACAGGATTTATTTCGTTAATAACTAAAGTAATTTTCAAACTTGACTATGTGTTTGAGAAAAACTTCAAATATTGGCCGGAAAACAACTGCCATCGAAATAACTGCCACATATTGATAATGACATAGATATTTGTTAACTTACCTCTGGAATTCCTAACAGATCAAGGAAATGTTCTATGGCTGCGTCAACGGCGACATCAAGAACTTCTTGGCCACTTTCAATTAAATTTTCTTCAATATCGTCAACATAGTCCGAGAAATCCGCTGGAAAGAAAGCAACATCGAATTCAACAACATGTTATCTATTTGAAGGTCATGTCGCCTGAGACAATATTAATATATCAAATAAAACATCATACTTATTGTTTCTTCAATCATATATTTTGCAACTGAATGCTTAGCCTCGATACTTAGGTACAACCTAAGTTATTACGCGTAACTGGTATCACTGGCCGTTATCACATAGAACCCAACAACTATTCCACTTTCCTTCCTTCTTGCGGCGTTTAATATAATTATAAGCATTTAATTCCTTGTTGAACATTCCATTTTATTACAAGAGACAATGATCTAGCTCATAGATGAAGTTGATACGGTTCAAAAACACGACGAATGATACTGATATTTTTTTCAAAATGACTCCAAACGGAACAAAATGTTCCCTTTGTATAACACTTGTCTAAAAACAAGGAACCGTGTGTTCATAAATCGCTTACCTGACTCCCATTGCTTAAGTGTCATTTTGACTGTATTCCTCCCCTCCCTCCCCCCGCTAACCCCCACCCCCTCAAATAATTTTTGAAAACATATGTTGTGCTCCTTATCTAAAATGATTCTTACCAGCCTGATACATATCATAACTATTCAGTGTCCTTAACTAATTATAATTAAACAACTTATGAATTATGTTTACACTTTTTGAACCTTTTTCCTATAGACATGTCCAAGCAACACAAAAATGCTTTTAATAGCCCCTGTGTCATGATTTAAACAATCTTGGTAAAGGTCCATTAGACAATTGTACATGCAAAATATGAAAGCTCTGTGTTTCGAGGTCTCAGAGAAAAAGATTTTCATGCTTTTTCTAAAGAGCTCTTTGTAAAATCAATGGAACACGGGGCGGGCCTATATTCATTTTGGGATCATAATTTGAACAAATTTAGTAGAAGTCCAACATGCCAAATATCCTCAGGTTTCAGAAAAGATGTTTGAAATTTACAATATATCCGTATAGAGCAAAAAAGCTCCGCCCCAGGTCGGTCATATGTCTTTGTCGAAATAGAACTGCTTATGCAATTTCGGTGAAGGGTCACCCAGAGATCATTTCTACAAAATATATTTGAAATCCGGCAGAGAGTTTCTGAGAAGAAGATTTTTTAAAGATTCTCATTTCGGTTGCCATGACAATCTTAGCTCTGCATGGATTTTAATTTTTTTGGGCAATTAAAAAGGAGGCCAGCCAAGGAAAATTCATGTGAAGTTCGTTGTAAATCAGCCCGCTAGTTTTGAAGAAATTTTTTTTAGACATTGTTGGTAGACGGATGACGCGCGACGGACGACGCACGACGGACGAAGCGGTCACAAAAGCTCACAAAAGCTCACCTTGAGCCTTTCAGGTGAGCTAAAATACATCTTTATTCTTCCTTTATTGTGTAACTGCAGAACAAGTTGCACTGAATTACAATACTGAACTTTTGAACTGTACATAACGTTCGTACGAGTTCAAATGAACAAGTGCAGGCTATTGAAGATTAACGTGGTTCTTGTGAATGAGGTTAGCGTTATAGAGCAATAGTCTACGACCATAAAATAAATCTTTATCCTGTAAATCTAGATAAATACCAGTTACATTGACAGTTGTTCTCAGCAGTCTGTTGCTTACAGTGTGTGTATTTTTTTAAATGTTCTTTTTGCAAGAAACTGAAAACGTTTCAGGTAACTTAAACGGGATTATATGCTGTTTTGTGCTTCTGAAACGTCATGTCGTCACGTACATATCCAGCACTTATATCAGAGGCATTATTAAAATGACTCTTTGACCCGTTATGATGCAATATTAATGTATACAGCATTGCTGTCACGAGATATTTAAAACTGGAAATCTATTTCAATTATATCTTAAAACGATTGCTTTATATAATATGTTTGATAGCCATAGAGACTCCAGCTTTGTTTTAAATGTGCACAAATAGAAGGATTAATAATCAACTTGGTATGAATCTCAGGCTACGTAATTGACAGCCGTCAGGTGAGTTCAATAATCATAACAAAAAGCGCATATGTGTAGTTCACTAAGAAAAACGTTTTTTTTTTTCTTCTTCGTATTTATGTCTAATCTATGGAAAAATTACAAGCTGAATGAATCTCGTATACATACAGAATAGAAATATGATAAAATATTATTATACCAGATACCATAGATATCTTTTTACATGTTTTCTACCTGTAATTTGGCTTTCTTTGGAATATTTAAAAGAGATTTTTTTTCAAAATATCATTGCAATCACATTTATATACAGGATACATAAATCAATTGTAATGACGTATGAGACGTTTTGGGATACATTTATTTATCCTAGTTCGTTTGTTTGTTCTCAGTTATTTACATATTAATTACATAAATTTATAAAAAATATAAATACTGGTAAATATAACTGTGTGTTGTACATTTGACATTTCACGAGAATGAAGGCACTTTGTGTGATGCTTCCATTTTCGATAAGCACCATTCAGTTAAATACTTCAGTGAACGAATGGGTTTGTGTCCTTATTTCCCACTGATTTCAGTTTATTATGTCATGCCAGTTAACTTGCAATAAAGTATGCTGTGTATCACAGATACAATGCGCACTTCAGTTATCACTGTTTTGCTCTGATATTTACGCTCCCCCCTTTTAGATACATTATGTACAGTTCAAGGTATTGCAGTTACAGCACTACAAACTTCATTCAAAGAAAGCATGCAAGGCTACGATAAAAATATGATAACGCATTTACAATACAATAAAAGAAAATCTTGTTAAATTTGTTTCTATTTATCGTTACATATGTAATAAGAAGTTATAAACTATTTACGCAGTTCATATGCTATAGTTCCATCTTCGTTAATTCTTGGAAACGGGAATATAGCATCCTTCAGTAACTCTGTGTATGTCAAACATTCGTCCTGGTCATCTGGATCACACAGTCCGACACCAAATGATAACTTCAATCCTTTTATCGAGGCGTGTATTTTATACCTAATTTGATATGGAAGCCAGTTTTATTATTCCTTTAATTAAAATAACGACAAAATTTAAAACCAGAAATTAAAGCGGGAAATCCGATTTGTGCTTTAAATTAAAATGTTACATCATATGTCAAATGTCAATAGGAAGTTATTAGAAATCTTTAAATTCATATGTTAACCAGAAAAATATTGCATATTTACCAGCTTTACATTTTTTTAAAGAGTCGTTTTTTATTTTTATTTTTTTACAAGATTTTGGCATTATCTCACCTAAAATGTACATGTATTCTAAAATTCTCTTCAGTCTGAAAATTGGTAATGCGCTACTGATTTTTAGGGAACCAAGCTAAACACTGTTCACAAACTTTGTCCAGAACGAGTGTTCACTGTATTGATAAACTGTTATATATTCAATAATTGTGCCCTACTATTTCCTTATGTGATGCTTGTTCGTTTTTCTATGTTATTCAGTAAGTTGTGGTTGTATGTCTATCTTTGGTACACGAGTGTCTGCGCTATCATGGTGTACGTTGTAGTGCGACAGTTATTAAGGAACGTGGCATTCCCTTTGTATATTTGTCCTTGTTCAGCCCTCCCCTTGGGGTTCGCCCCCCACCCACCACCACCCCCGCGGCCCAATTTTGCCTCTTACCATTTCCTTCTCCTCGATCTATATTTAGCATAAATTGATATGTACTTGTTGGATGTTTGAAGCAACCCGTCTGAAACATTTTTCCATTACAGCTTCTTTTTGTTGTGGGCCCACTATGCAAATGTTTGGCTCTGTGTCTGTTTTTTTGTTGTTGTTTTTTTGGTGCTCTGTGCTTCGGAGAAATCTACCCTTACCTATTATATTTTGCTACTGTTCATTAAAACACGTTCAAAACATTGAGCAAATGACTAATGTGTGGTCTTTGTAGTGCGTCCTTTACTTAGACGTAGTGCTGTTACTATTTCTGGTTCAATTTCACAAAATAAAAGATTTCTGGTTCAGCTGGTGCTATTGTACGCTAGGGTTTTGCAAATTTCATTTCAACTCATGAGTTGACCGATTCAATCAGAATCTGAAATGTTTAGCTGATTGCGTTTTATGCCCCTTTGCCTTCTTTACATGTATATTTTTTTTTATTGTCTATTGTAATTAATAATTGAAAATACAGCTATTTCGCCTTACTTGACAATGACTTCTTGCCCATCTAAAAATTCGAAATTCATATTTGTCTTCAGGACATCCTCTACTTCTGTAATTGAAAATAACGTTGGTATTAACAAAATGATTTATTCGGTATAAACTTGACAATAAAAATCCAAACAAATGATAGAAATATCCATAAATAGCGTAGCAAGTCGATCACAAGTCCGACACCAAATGATAACTTCCTTTTATTGGGACGTGTGTTTTACATCTGATTTGATATGAAGGTCAGTTTTGTTATCCGTTTTAATTTTAAAGATATAAATGTAATTTACTACCAGAAATTAGAGCGAATATCTGATATGTACTTTAAATCAAATGTTCGTAAAATGTCAAACTTTAAATTAATAAGAAATGAATTCACAAGAAAATGTACATCTCAATTCATGACAAGTTCTATGATCAATGACACTTCAGTCTGAGAATAAGTAATACGCTACTGATCTTGAAAAAATGTCAAGAATTGTTCTATGTATAAAACATGATTGTAAGATATAGACTACATAAAATAGTGTTACATTACCGCCTTCAAGCTTGCTTGAATTAATCACATAGTTCCAAGAATCCACACCAAAGGATAAAGCAAGTGGATCTGGGTCTAATCGCACGTAAGCTTTGAACGTCTTTTGTAGCATATCAAATGCTTCAATTGTTAAGCAACACTCAAGTCCCAAGCACTTCTCATCAAGTGTACAATACAACAATTTAGTAGTAGGTAATGTAAATGAAATAAATGGACAGTCTGAAAAGATACGGTAAAGAACAACTGTTTTAGCTGAATGAAAAAACCTCGGCAGTTTAGCATCGTTTCAAATGCATAAAACAGCACCTCAATATCCAGAATGATACGACTACTAAAGACATAGCGCTACCACTATAAAGTGGTAAAAAGAAAAGGAGCTGTCGACATTTAACTGGCGCAGCTAAGTTAACCACGGTTAAGGGAAAAATACATTTTGTTCTATATTTTGAATTATAGAGCTTATTTTGAAAATTGAAACTGATACTGAAACTGAATAATTTGATTAAACGCCTAATTCTATACAATGATATATTCAATGGCGTTGTACATAATAATTGAAATAATAGTTATTATAATAACAATATTAATAATGGCAATAATAATAACAGCCTTATTGTAATAAACAGTCCTGATCGCACCCGTCCCCCTGAGGTCATTTTACCTCTATTGCCAATATCAGTGCTTAAACCATCTGATACGCCCATATAGAGGTTCAACCCCCCCCCCCCCGGTTAATGGTGTCATCATATACTATCTAAGAAAGATATACTACACACTTCCCTACCCATAGAGCCTTACCAAATATGCGTTTATTAAACAAACCTTGGAGATATAAATGTTGAAATGAAAAACCTTTTACAAAAATTTAAGAATTATCACCTGCCGTTTTCGCATGATAAACATTTATCAAAAATTTAAAACAATGCCGCGAAATCGAAATACAGTGTCTTAAGATTTTTTTTTCATGTGTCAAGTGATTTACTTTTGCATAGTTCTAAGACAGTTCATTCCAAAGTTTTGGACCAAAAGTACAGAAACTTCTATCATTGAATAGTTTGCACTTGCTGTATAGAACGACCTAACGACATTCAAAATTTTCAGACGATCTCAAACCTTGTCTACTAGGATTATATCTGTAAGCAATTCTGTTAAGTACAGAGGTGCTCTGCCAGTGTGACAGCTATACACGAAAGAGAGTATCTTGAACTCAATTCTTGCTTTCACTGGCAATCAATGTAAGTGGTACGATGCTTGTTAGAACTGTCAAATTTCCTCCTGTTAAGAACAAGTTTTGCACACATGTTTTGAACATGTTGCATCTTATGCACTACACAGTTAGCTACTCCATACAGTATGACATTGCAATAATCCAGATGTAAAATAACTAGAGACAAACTTAAAATTGGAGAATGTATTGCCATGTACAAGTACTTTTATTAAAATTTGACTATATCCTTGTGTTTCCCCAATGCGTGCGCTCTCCTCAATTCATGCTGTCATTACTTTCCATTTTAACGCACGTGCGGAACTGTATGACATACGAATTTTATACCATTATTTTCGCTCATACATTGCGAAAGGTAAATGTATTAAGAAAACTGTGGAAAAGGCATATAAAAAATAAAAAAATGATTACCTTTATATAGTTCTTCCAAATATCTTCTAACTTTCCATTTTAAACCTTATATTTACATAAGTTCACAACTTTTTAGCTCGACTATACGAGGTATGGAGAGCAATCCTACTCGTCCCGGCGTCGGCGTCCTTTCGCGATCGCACTTTGGTTTTAGTTTTGATGCACTTTCTATTTATCTTTGTTATAACTTGATGAATTTACTTCAAACTAAAAAAAATGTTCCTAATCTTCATCCACATCATATGGCGCAAGGGTCATGATCCTGGCACCAATATCTCATGAATTATTCCCATTTATACTTAGAATTTCAGGTTAAAGTTTTGGTTCACTTCACTTCATCTCAATTATTACTAAATCGACTTATTCCAACTTACAATACTTGTTCAACATCATCACTTCCATCATATGACAAAAGGGCAATAACTCTTGCACCAGTATTTGACGAATTATGCTCTAATTTTACATAGAATTCCAGGTTTTATACACAATTTTGGGTTAAATTTTTGATGCATTTTCACTCTATCTATGCATATGATTCAAACTTAAAATTGTTGTTCCACCTTATCACCCATATCATATGGCACAAGGTTCATAACTCTGGCACAAAATTTGTATGAATTATGCCCCCTTTTACTTAGAATTAAATGTAAATTTTGATGTATACAACTATATTTCAGTTATTACAAAATGGATTCGTTTCAAGGGGAAACAAGGTGCATCACTCTTGCACAAATATTCCATGAGTTATGCCCCCTTTTTGCTTACAATCATATTCATTTAACGTTTTGATACACTTGATCCTTATCTCTCATATTTCTTAATACTTTTGACACAGAATGAAGCTATTATCCAATATCTTCATCCACTGGAGTCATTAAACACTCCAGTGACATATCCAGCTTCATCAAATATGCCAAGTTTCTCTATCCAGCACTGAAATAGTCGAGCGCGCTGTCTCCTGTGACAGCTCTTATTTACCATCTAGCAGCAGCCATCGGTGTCATGGAGGCACTCTTTAATTTATTTTTTACACTGTAGTATGTTTTACAGTTACGTTCACTTATATTCCACTTATATTCCATTACTGTCAAACATCTCTTTTTTTTTAATTCCGGGCTAACTTAACGTCCAATTGACGCCATTTTATTACTTTATTTTGATTTATTGGTTTGAAAAAGTATGACTATAGTTACATTCCCAAATTGCAATAAAATTTGAACAGATACCGAAATAATCATTAACAATGTAATTGCTTTAATAATTAAACAGTAAGAATATGAACAAACTTCTTACCATTAACTGTTAACAGAGCAAAGTTCCCTCTTTTCTTGTTATTTGTATGTTTAGGATTTACGCACTAGTTTTCACGAAGTCAAAGAAATGTTGAGTATCTTGCAATAATATGAGATGAAATCACATATTTTGATAGAAAATGGATGACATTATTGGAATTTCTGTAAATTACTATTCGCCATAACAACCTTGACCCTACTGAGCAGCCAATTAAAGGTCACAAATGAGGAAACAGCTCCTGCGTGTATACAAAAGGTACGTGATTTTTGTAAATGCTTCAGTTTAGTGCGTTTTGAGTGTCCTGTTAATAGTTCATCTGTTGTTAAGTATAATTAAATTAACAAGTACTTGTCAGCTTAAGGTCACGAAATGTGGACACAAACGGGTAGTTGTGTTAAATTATCGTGTAAAGTTGGTTGTCAAGAGCGTTTTCTCCTGAGTCGAACATTTCTATAATTCGATACATAAACATGCTATAAGAACATCATAGTGCAGGCAGATGATCTAAATTTGTATGATACGTATAAAAGCAAACATCGTAATGAATGTAGTCTTTTTTAAAAGAAAATAGGCTAGTACTTTGTTGAAAGTAATGGCGCTGTCATATCAGTGGTTGAGATACAAATTAGTAGGGTTAAGGTCTGACCAGAACAATTATCTTTATTCAAGAAAAATATTGTGTGCTTTCAGGGATTGTTCGAGAAGCATGTGTGCGAAGTAATGAACGATTGATTTCTTAATCACACTAACGTTTTTTTTTATACCCAAATATTACCATGATAAAAATCCTGTATTTATACGTATAATTATCTGTTGCAGAAAGGGATTTGCAATTCGTTTTGTAAGCAATATCACTATGTCATGAATTAGGCAGATAATTCGACTGATTCTTTTACTTTCAACGAAGAAAAATTAAGGAATATGAAAAGATGTTCTTGAATTTCACGATGTTGCAAAAAAGATATTTAACACGAACACAAACATACAAACGAAATATTTGAAAACGAAAAGGAAATGATAAAGGACTGATTTTGTCACTTTCGAGCTAAGCTGTAGTCAAAAACAAAATACTCTTGATAATACTGCTGATATGAGTACAATGGCACATTTGTTTTGAAGAAACACATAGCAATAGGAAATATAATTTAGTGGACACATTTCTATTCAAAATGGTTTGCTATGTAGTGATAAATCTTTTCTGTTTTAATTTTTCTTTTTTAGTTAGTTATACGATAATGGAAATATGTTCTTTTTGTTCAGATCTAAAGCAAACATGAAAACGTTAATTTTAAACCGCAATAAAAAGGTAAAAGGCAGACAATACGTCACATCGCCATCACTGCTGTATAGCGACATCACTAAGGCGAAAGCTCTACCGCTTTTAAAAACTGCTAGCATATTTCCATTAAGCATCAGTCTTATTCAGACCATTTTCAGGCGCGATAACGTTCACATAATATATCGTGACATCGAAATGTAGTTTCAATGCCGACATATATCAAAACACGCAAATGTCCGCATCAAGAAAAAAGCTCTTCGCACCACAACCAACACACAATTAAAATACAACTACAGTCAACCTGCAGCCAGCGTCTTTACACGACCGATTTTCAATAAAAGTTATATCACGAAACACATATTGTAAAGCCTTACAGTTGTAAATCGGTAATAGCTGCACCACAGAAATGTCTATAGCTCTTTTTTCTTATCACCAATGTTTGATGGTAGCGCTAGGGATTAGTGGCCCTGAATTATCACAACATGCAATATCGCCAGGACTGAGGAACCAAAGCGCATTTGAAAGATACTTGCATAATACTATGTGTTGCGTTAGAAGATTGTTACGTTTGTTGTATTAACCAGTGAAGTTTAATTTAGTACAGTATCAGTCTTACATGCAATAAATTAATGCAAAAATTTAAGTAGGTCTATAAATTTTATTTGATATAATTACAGTGTCTTTATGCATTTGTTATACGATTGTAATAATTTGTGTTCATCTAACACAGTTCCGTTGTATTTACGATTAAGAATAGAACTTTTGATGCTCACATGATAAAAACATTTAACACGGACAATATCAAACAGGTAAAAATAATTTCTGTTAGACTAACTGTGTTCTACATGTAGTAGTTCTTTTATCATATCATCTCTGCTACCCTCTGCTTGTTTTCCTCTGTTCAACAGGGCATTCTCTAACTCAGCATCACTCATCTGATACGGACTACCACAAGTTTCATGATCTATTGCTTCCTATTGAATAATAAATTAAAAATATTTTTTCCGTTTTACGCAATCATGAAAAAAAGAGAGAAAAAAAAAGAGAAAAAGCACACAATATTAACATAACTAAAATTATCCTTTTTACAAAATGTACAAATGTTTACTGAAGACGGACCATCAATACCTTAACCGTGCTCATCAACTGTGACATCTTTTCTTTTGTTTTGTCAAGTCCTAAATCGTCTAGAAATTGGATGATTTGGCCCATCTTAATTCGGCGAATAGAAAACCGTTTCAGAAACCCCTTGATGTTGTTGATGAGAGTTTCCAGTGAGGCCACTGTAAATGTAATGTAAAATAAGTTTATTATATCATTTAAATATTTTAGATTTCATTTTTTTTGTAGATTTTGCCCGATTTTGGGATGCATCACAAAAGCAATGCCTCACACGATTAGGCAATTCATGTGGATATCATTATTTTATTTTATGCTAACTAATGAAATACTGTATTCTATCAGTTAAATATATTCATATTTCATCACTCACACTGTGAAAATATGAAATCTATATTTTCACACTGTGAGAGATATAGCTCCGCCCCCTCATTACATTGTGTATGAATTTTAAATTATTTGCTTAAAACAGGATGAAAATTGTAGCCGCACTTTGTTCTTTATAGTGTATTTTCGATTCAAATTATTTTACTTAAAGAGAATTTCATACCGTTATGCAGCAAAAAATAAAACAAAATGGAACTTTATGTTGCATGCGTCTTTATAACGTCACAGCACGTCTGACGTCATGTCTGTTTACGCGCGTCTATTTCCTGCGCTGAGATTAAAATAGTTGCAAAATGCACATCTCAACGTAATTGAGCATAAAATAAAAAGAAAATTTGTTTGTTTTTCGTGAATATAGAACATATCTCACCTCGAAGTGAGAAAATTTTCACATTTTCACTCGCGCTAAGCGCTCGTGAAAATATTTGAAATTTTCTCACTTCTCAGTGAGATATATTCCATATTCACTCAAAACAAACAAATATCCTTTATCTATTTTACGCAATCTACTGTAATAGACTATTACTTCAACAAATATTTAAAAATTCAATGCATACCAACTGTTTTAAGTGCATTTCGTTTTCGTCTTCTTTTCGTCAGTTTGCTGTAAATACCATCAGGGTCATCTAAGGAAAGATACAGTTTCTTGTAAGCCGGATGATGATAAAAAGCGTCATAACGCAAAATTGTGTGTTTACTCTTGATTAAATTGTGTATTGAAGTCAACGAATGTCCACATTGATATTTTAATAAATGATAGATTATTTTCCAGACCATCTAAAGTATATTTTAAGCTCAGCACGACCCTTTCATTGTGTTTTTATTATTCCACTTCGGGTTTAGTTTAAGGGATGCTATTTCTATATAAGATGTTCAAAGACAGTGTAAAATAAAAAAAAAGACTTTCCTAAAATATAGATCATGATAATAATTATTTCAATTCATTTTAGTGAAAATGCATTATCACTTGTCTAATTCTATGGTTTAAACTTTAAAGCACATCCCGAAACGGAGTTACGACCAGCCTAACTTGCGACTTAATGATCGATACACTGTCACCTTCCAAATATGATTTCAATGATGAACAATATAATATAATGGTAAAAACATAACTTGAATAGCGCACTTTCTTTAGATAATGGGACATTTGTATATTGTTATGAAGTGCCAGTGCCTAAGGCATTCACCTACGAACTTGCAATATCGACTTGTTTTTGTTTATCAGTGACGTCAGGGAATTTTTAAGTCATCCACAACGCATTTTACTGGAAGTGTAACGTGACAACAGAATTCAAGTAAAGCTGATCATTTACTTACCAAATAGATAATAACAGATCTTTACCATGGTTCAGTGTTCGTATGCTTTGTTTAACAGACGAAACAATTGAAACATAGCCAGTGTGAGGTCAGTGTAAGGCCATTATGTTCTGAGCAATATTCTTGGATTAACAACCCAACAAAGTTGCAAACGGCCCTGTTTCAACGTATGTGCTAAGGGTAAACATGCTTGTATATAAGCTTGTTCTAAGGTAGTTAGTTAGTTGGCACCACGTATTACTTGAAAGGACAGGAAAACGAAGTTGACTGTTGATACTAGCTTTATTTTACTTCGAGTCAAGCTGCATTATATATCCATTATCCTTGGTACAAATGAACTAATATGATTCATATGCATATGCTACTACAAGGAAGGTAAGAGTAGATTTCCCTCAAACACAAATGTCACATTAATATATTGAATATAGTTTACTCTTAAAGATAACGAACTATTTGAAGGAAAACATTTTTATGTATCGACACGGGTATTCAGTGATTGTAATTTAATGGTACACTTATTCTTGCCAATTGTGTTACAAGTAGTGGAAAGCAATTTGAATTACCAACCTTTAATTTCTTCGACATCTTGTCCTGGCTGATCAGCCACGTCCATATCATCTGTAGCAAGGGACTCATCTTCTGGAACCTCTTTCGATGTATCATTTTCCTCTCTGCCATTTGGACCGACTATTACTCCACTTACAATTGTTTCACCCTAAAATGACCAAGCAACCAATTAGACGTCATGGTTTTGGGATTTTGAATATGTGTCTTTTATGTATGTCAAATATGTTTAACAAATTTAAACTTAAGACCAATTCTCTGTAAGGACCAAAAAGATTGAAACTCATAGTCACAATTTTACCTGAAATTTATTTTATAAAGAGCATGCAAAATTAAGAAAATCCCTTTTTCTGCTTATGTCCCGCTTACCATGGAAACGAGGAGGCACTTTCTTCTTTTGAAAATGAATCAAGGGACTGCGCATATTTGTTATCTATAAAATACTTGAAGGTATGCTTTATTTTGTACTACTGCTAATTTTAAAGACAAATGAATAAAGGTAAATTCCATGGCTATTTAATTCTTGTATGATCTAGACTTGTAACTGTAAGGAGCATGATATTTACTGCGCAAAACAGTAAACGCAAGGCTATCATGAATGGATGTTGCGACAATGCCTATAAAGTAACAATTTCATAGGTCTTAATAATGTTTTTTTTTTTTTTTTTTGTTTTTTTTTTGTTTTGTTTTTTGTGAAAATGCCTATAAAGTAACAGTTCCATAGGTCTTTATTATGGGTTTTTTTTTTTGTTTTTTTTTTATTTTTTATTCAGAAAAGAGTACTTTTCTAATGCTTAAACATATTGACAGCTTTCAGATGCGGTTTTCTTGTTTCACAGGATAAAAATATAGATGCAAAAAGTTCTTTAAAACGTCAGAATTGTAACTTTCTTGTATGTTGTCACGGTAACGGGTGATATTCCTTAAAGTTAAGGAAAAAAATGGACAGTATAATTTCATAAAAAGATTTTGGTGAAATTACTTATGTTTTAATATTCTATTTCTGGAAATTTGACAACATTTCAGGTAAAAATGTAATCTATGCATAAATAAAATTTCATTTTTGTCAATTTGCAATATTTTCTAAAAATCTCAAATATATCTCAAACTACTAAATTTTCTCCTAAAATTCAAATTGATAATATAGCCCTGGTGAATTCATAAAAATAGTTATATTCAGAGATGAGAAGTTGTTTTTTTCTCTTAGGTCACATAATTCAGATAGACTTATATAGCGAAAAAGTTTGAAAATCTTCTTGTCCAAAACATCAGGGCCTAGGGTTTTGATGTTTAGTACGAAGCATCATCTAGTGACCCTCTACCAAGATTGTTCAATTTATTCCACTAGAATCAAATATGGTCCAGCCCTGGGGTTCACATTATTCACATATACTATACTTACATATAGGGACAAATTTGAAAATCTTCTTGTGCAAAAGCATAAGGCCTAGACCTTAGACATTTGGTATTTAGTATTGTGCAGTAATTAACTATCAAATATGTTCAAATCATGAACCTATGGTCAAAATTGACTGCGCCCGAGGTCAATAGGTTCTACAATTGCTTATATTGGGAAAATTCTTTAAAAATCTTTTCCGAGACCATTAAGCCCGACGCTTAGTTATTTGGCATGTCGCATGTCTTAGTGGTTCTCTACCAAGATTCTTCAAATCATGACCTGCCCAGATGTGCCCATCTCTTACAATGACTTTTATATTGTAATTGTTTAAAAAAAATCTGGTTCAAAACCATAATGCCCAGACCTTAGATATCTGGTTTATACTATTGTCTAGTAATCAACTACCAAGTCTGTTCAAATCATGAACCTTGGGTCAAAACTGACTACGCCCCGAGGTCCAAAGTTTTTCACATTTTTTATATACGGAAAACCTTTAAAACATTCTAAAAATATAAGGCATAAAGCTTGAATATTTAGTATGTTACATGATCTAGCTGTTTTCTACCAAGATCATTCATATCATGACCATGGGGACGATATAGGCAACGCCCGGGTGGTTCCTTGTTTTACTCAAACTTATTTGTTCTTGAACCAATAACCAAGACATTTGTCCGACAAGTATAATGGTTAGTAAAGATCTCAATACTCATCTTGAATAGTCTCTATCTGGACATAATGACCTACTTTCTTGTTTTTGAAGGTAAAGCATAGAAATTTTGACCACTTGTATAACTTTTTCTACTGATTTCAAAACTCATCTTTAATTTTCTTAACCCTGACTTCCTGACCAAATTTCTTGTTTCTGAAGCTACATAAAAAGATTCGGACCACTTGTTTAATTAATTTAACAGATTGCAGTATTTATCTTTAATGATCTGTAGCAAGACCAACTTGACTTTTTTTGTTTCGATAATTTAGCAAATGACATTGTCCAAGCAAGCAACTTAACTCGGGTAAGCGATATAGGGCCATTATGGCCTGTTTGTTTGGCGTTCAAAATACTATTTCAAATGTAACTGTTTAATGATCATCATAACTTTAAAATGTATGAAGCTGACCTTATACACAACTTTATAGTCATCACAAAGTTGAGTCCATTTGGGTAATTCCACTGGTCTTTGTGACACATAGTTGCTTGGATCGACAAAACCCCCTTCTCTCCTTATAGACAGATGGATATGATTGTAATCGCCACATGGAGATTTCGTGACGGTTCCAATGACTACACCAGCAGATACCTGTAATTTTCTTAATTAATTTATTATATGCTTATTCAAAACATCATCAATGATATCCGTTTGAAAAGCCAAAAGCATATTTCAAGAAAATGCTATAAGTACAAGAGAAAGGCCTATTTCAACAACGTAATGATTTGTCGAACACTTCGCGGGCTTAGCGGAAAAACGGTTGTAACTCCTTCTTTATTTCATACAAGTTACAACCGTTTTGCGCTAAGCCCGCGACTTAGTGATTCAAAAAACATCAAAAACGAAAGTGTCACCATAGTATGTCTTCGCCATCGTAAATATAAATGTAACAAAGAAATATTCATTTATCTAGCATTTTAAATGGGGACCATTGTTAGGATATTTTGTTATATTTTTGACATGGTTGCCTTCATTCAATCAAAACTCTGTACACCGAGTGTCTGGTTCGTAGTTCATAGAAATGTTTTTGCTGTCGGTATTGAACTTCTTTCCTCGGTCTTATAAATAATAAATTAACATACATGTACTGAAAATAACCTAAAGTTTGTTTATAAAATTGTTATGAAAATGTTTGACAAATTTTGTGTTGTGCTGGACTGGGACAAATTTCATATTTTAATTGCATTTCCCGCGTTTACATGCAAGACGTATATTGTTTTCTTATGCCATCGACCGTCTGAAAGGTTGTTGACTTCATGCAATTAAGCGTTCCATTATATTATCAAAACAAAAGCAACTCCAAATCACATACCTTCTATATTGAGGAATAGCTATGTGACCTAATGCAGTTTCGTTATACTTATTTCTAATGCAGTGAAACATAGTTTGTGTATGTTCACTGGTTTTCCAGCACTGTAGTTTTAATTTATTTTGGACAGTGCTTTCGGTAAAATTTGAAGACAAAAATGAATTATTAGTAATGAGGTAAACTGTTTCACCGTTCCAAAATCCAAAATTTACAACGATTTCATTCCGTATGAAGTGTTCATTACGGCACCAGGGAATTTGCAGCACTTATAAGCATGACGTTTTCTATATAACTAAATTTTCAAAGTGAGTTTAAACTTAAAATCTTAAAAATAGCAATACAACTCTTACCTTCTTTTCATCGTAAGAAGGATCATGCGGGTGCATGATATCTTCTTCAGGTTCAATGTTTCTTATTATCAATTCGGACCCTGGAGGAAGTTCTCCACTCTCCAAAAGGATTATTTCATTTTCGTTCTCTGAACGAATAACTGTCCCAGAAAAAGGAGCAACAAGCTAACAAAAGAATAAATACAATTTAGTTAATGTTTGCATTTTTTCAGGACAAGGACCTTATGTAGATAACATTTAGTCATACTATTATAAAATTCTTGAAAATCTGCAATAAGTTAAGGAATATCGGATACTTTCGGGTAACCAGTAAGTAATCTATCATACCGTTCGGTATCTATTATTCCACAAATTATGTAAATTCACTTAAGGAATACTTGAGTTGCTTAATGGATTAACTAGTATATCGTTTATATTTAATTGCTGTTTATAACTTCATATTTTTTATAAAATATTATGTCAAATGTTACTAGTATTGCATTTGTTTAAATTTGTCATAGCCCTCGCTATTAGCGTTCAATAATAAAACTTGTCAGAAAAAAAAAACCAAAAAAAAAACACACACACATTTAGAATCGTAGACCGTATACAAGCGAACATGATTACCCGCCGCCAGGAGGCGGTGGGTTTATTGGTATGCTAAAAAAGTTTCGCGTGTGGGACACGGAGCAAGTCACGTGACAGGTTTTCGATCCTGTACAGATTTTTTGTTCGTAGATGTGTGATACACTAATACTTTATTTAAATGATAAAACATTCTATTTATATAAATATTTTATTATTTAAAAAAGAATAAGAAAAACACTTGGGTCACGTGACATGTTTCGACCATCTTCGTAACACACCGTAAGTTACAACCATCTCGGATGACCGTGACCTAATTCAAACGATCCTTTTTTTTTACATTTTTATTTCTACAATTTTCGCCTTTCATGTGGTACATTTGATTTAGATGCAAAAATTTCATAATTTGGAGGTGATGTAGGATTACCAAGATTATCGGAGATTTTTGGAATTATGCTTTTTCTTAATGATAAATTGTAAAAACAGGTTGTTTATGACGTCATCAATATCCGCGTACATAACATGTAAACAAATAATTAGCTGTTCAGTGAGCTGGTAACCTTTGATAGAGATGAGTAAATGGACATGTGTTTACATTACTTCTGTTAGGATTCTGGTTAGGAAAGTGTGGTTAGTTTGCATAAACTATAGATATTAGATTTCATGATATAATTTAATATATTTAGATTGCCATGACCTGCAGATGACCCCAATTATTTTTGAGATCATTAAAAGGACATTCATTATGACTGATCTGAATATACATTTCCGGCGGCGGAAAAACTTTTGACTTGTAAAAGATTAAGTCCGTTCAAGGGTGAATTACAGCTTAACCCCCCATATCCAAAAGCCCTGGTACCGGCTTAAATATAGCTCTATGATCCGTACATCCGTAAACATTGACAAGAGTCTACAAACTTACTTTTCTGAGCAGCCAAATTAAGAAAGAACATTTTCATGAATGGAACAAAGTTTGTAACAAAGGTGGTGATAGGTCAAACAAATAACAACAGCCAAACAGCCAAAAAAAGAGGTTTGTATGATATTTTTACATTTTCTTCTCCCGAAACGAAAACAAAGAAATCTGCAATATCCGACAACGTTGTGTTTTATATGAAACGTTGTATAGATCAATACATTTACTTTAGTGCCATAACTGTAAATTCGGTAGTTCTGGTTAAGTAAGTTGTCTAATTAAGTATTGTTTGTTGTCAACACAGGTCTGGAGTCGTCATTTTTGGACTTACATTTAACAAGTTCGAAAAGCAAGTTAGAAATTAAAATATATGTTAAAAGAGACGATTTCAATTTAGAAATTCTCAACTTCCTCCATCTTGATGGTGATGTACCCCGAGCGATATCATACGGTGTCCATATTTCACAACTTGTTCCTTTACCAAGCGCTTGCTCAAAGCCAGAAATTCGTAATGATAGAAGTTTCCGTATTGCCAAAATATTATTATAACAGTGTTACCGATACCATTAAATAATGAAATGCCTTCACAAATATTTACTACAGATCTCCGAACTTTTAACTTTGTTTGTTTGTTTGTTTTGGGTTTAACGCCGTTTTAACAGTATTTCAGTCATGTGACTGCGGGCAGTTAACCTATCCAGTGTTCCCGGATTCTGTACCAGTACAAACCTGTTCTCAACGGGTAACTGCCAACTTCCCGACTTGTATCAGTTTAATGTTTAAGAAAAATAACACAAACTTTAAAACAGTGGTAACACTTTGTCTAAAGCTACAGTCACACATACGGATATATCCATGTGTTGAGGTACGGTGTGGATAAGATTGGTCTGTGGAGGGGAGGGTGAGGCGGATACGGATAATTGTCACAAACTGAAATACGGAACTCAACGTATCTGCAGGAGAAATGCAGGTATTGCATCATCATTTTGTAATTTATTGAGTTATTGAGGTAAATAGCAGATTTTACGTATAAAATGCCTCTCATGTATTTCTGTATTTCATAACTTTAATTTACATGTAAACTTCATTAAATTCGGTTCAGTAATAAAGAAGTTGATATTTTCTTAACTTCAGTGATTTATGTTTTCATCCCCTAAACCACTATAACGGGTCTAAAATTGTCCTATTTTTCATAGCTATACCAGCTATTGTGTTGCATTAAAATTCCATTGCTCTTTTGTTACTTTTTGGTTGTAAATAACAGCTGCAGTTTATCATCTTCTTATCTAAAATATTTCAACATTTCATCTTTTTATATCTTCTTCATACTTTAACTCTAGACTAGTTAGTAATTATTTTGAGAAATAACGGAAGTAATAAGTGAAGAATTGTATTCGCATGACGTATGAATTTTACTTTACATTACTCTCGCCTTGATGTGAATTCCCAGCGCAGGAATTCTACGTCCCATGGTTGTGCCTTAACCGCCAAGCCACTGACCTTAAAGTTTGTAATCGACTGAGACAGCTCAGGGATGAAAACACCGGATCTGAACTATGTAAAGCGCATTTGAACGTGAAATTGATCATGAAAAGGGCGCTATATAAATCTGGTATAATAATAATAATAATGATAATAATAATATGGGGAGCCAGAATGGGGTCAACGGTCTTTGCGGGACAGTGTAGTGAAACGATGCTCTAATTACCATTTGTTTGAATGTGGAGAAAATCGCTTCCAAAGTTTAACTCGAGTCTAGTTTATTTATTTCTGGGCGAAAACGATAATAAATATGTCTTCTTGTTCCTTGCGTTTAGTTTATTCTGTCTATAAATGTTTTTAATACAGTATTCTTTTTAACTTTTCTGCAATTATTCATTTTTCACTTTTGAGGTTGACAAAAGTGAAAAAAAAAATGTTAAAGGTGCATTGCTCTATCGGAAGATGAACAACAGTTACTGTGAAATTACAAAATTGGACATTGCGCAAAATAATACTTATTATACTTAAGTCAGGGTTATGATTTTCGAATGACCTCTTAAACACAAGAAAAGGTCATATTGCAACTTTCAAGCTTTTCATGGTGAAAAAAAAACTTTTCATGGTGAAGAAAACCCCTAGGTACATTTTTGAGGCACTTGGACACTTCGGTATATGTTCCACCTTTCCTCCTGTCACCTGGATGGCTTCTTCACACGATAGAATTCTGCACAGAAAGCGAGGCTTCGAACAGATGGTTTATTTGCCAAGTCTTTAGCGTGCTACATATAACCCTAAATTTCTGCATGCAGCTGTACAGTGTATCAAATTTTCTCAGTCATAGCCATCCTTTTTTACAAAAAAACCCAAAAAGACAACCAATGTTATATTCATGTATATTTAAGCTCACCTGAACTTTTTGAGCTATTAATATAAAAGGATGGACCGGTGTCAGTTGTCTTGCGTCAACATTTTACTTAAAAAAATTCTCCTCTGATACTACAGGTCACAATTATACCAAACTTGGTAAGTAGCATTTTGGCACAGATCTCTATCAAGTTTGTTCAAATAGTTAACCTTGGGTCCATTTAGGGTCTGCCAGAGCTAAAATGTAGAAACACGTTTTAAGAACTTCTCCTTAATGGATCCTATAAAACATGGTCTATAGCATCAATATAAGGTTCTCACCTAATTTTGTCCGCATGGGGCTCTTGAATCCTTTTAAAGACCGCAATGTTCAATTGCGGCCACTTGGCCCCTCTCAGGGGCTGCTAGATTTAAAGATTGATCTCGATCTTCATTAAACCTGGTAAAGAGAGTATAAGGTCCTTTCTGAAATTTCCAGGGGCCACTAGATCTACAAACAGAAAAACCTTTCTCTCATGAACTGCTTGACCAGTTCATCAAACGTGGTCTACGGAATCATTAGAAGGTTATCTCCTAATTGTATTCGAAAAGAAGCAGTTTGCCCGTTCAAGGGCGCACAAGTGCATAATTTTTATATCCCTTACCATGTTTGTGCCAGTTGGGGGCACTAGCAATTACCAAATATTTCAAACTTTCTTCTCAAAAAACATGTTTGCACATACCGTTATGATATGTATTGAATGGTATTTCTTAAGATACAGCTTCAGAATGACGAAAAAAGTTTCTATTTGAAATACACATCACTACATGACTGTTGCAAATCTTGCATCTTCCATGCCAATAGCTTGACAAAAGATATGTGTTTGTATCAGTAATCAAAAGAAATTTCATCTTTGCATGTCGCGTAGATAGGCATTATAAGTATATTTTAAACATGCTACCATCTATAATATCCTCCATATTTTCCTGTGATCACATGCATGTAACTGCTTCCTCTTGGTAAAATAGAGTTAGGGCAATTCTAAATTAAGTTATTTGGAGAAAGAGTACTCCTTTACAAAGTCTTAAGATGATTACGTGATATAAGTCTATGTGTATGATTGGTCAGAATAATTTTAAACATTACAGTGCTTGAAGACCTAGAAATAGAGTACTTTAATCGTTACTGTTACATTCGAACAGAGGACATGAGCAGAGTATTACGCATGATCTTCCTTTACGACGTTACAAATAACGTTAATAGGGCTCGGCGAGACACACAAAATTGATGTAAAAATCTCATTTTTTCTAAAAATGGAGACAGAGCACTATAAAAATCAGGCGACGAAGTGTTCATCATTAATCGTGCTACTCTAAGTTTAAAGTAAAAAGTGAAATAATTGTTTAACCGTCACGATGACAATCCACTCTAATCCTGGGAACTGAACATCTTTTTAAAACCAACAGATACTGAGCTCAGTTTTTTTTAATGTTTCTTTTTTCTTCTATTGAGTTTTTTTTTTATATCATTGTAAATATTCATATTTTTTCTGTAAATAAACTTGTAAATATTGTAATGAGTGCTAAACTGTTCGTACAGTTTCTGTCCCCGGTTCGACCGTCCTATCACAATAAGTACGTCTTAGTACGGGAAAAATGGTGTGAAACGGGGAACAAAACAAATACAGGACACAAATAATAACCCAGTCACACATACATCGCGGATAGCTACGTCTAGCCACGGATAGAAATGTAGTAATCCGTATCGATCCGTACCTGAACCGTACGGATTGGTACGGATTGATACTTTAAGGCACGACTCAGATACAGATTACTACGTTTCTATCCGTAGCTAGACGTAGCTATCCGCGCCGTATGTGTGACTTGGGTATAAGTAAAGATAGGTTCGGTGAACTAAGTTGAACTACGTTTTACTATGCCTGTCAACTACGCTAAAGTTCGGGTAGCCTCGATAACTACGTTCAGGAAACGGCAAGGTTCGTTTCAGTACAGATAACTACGTTTTATACCCCAGTCACATACGGCGTGGATAGCTACGTCTAGCCACGGATAGAAACGTAGTAATCCGTATCGATCCGTACCTGAGCCGTACGGATTGATACGGATTACTTATTTAAAGTACGGCTCAGACGTAGCTATTGGCGCCGTATGTGTGATACCCCACGTATTCAAGACTTACTCCAAACATTTGAGCGTGACTTTAGTCGAACTTGATTGAAATTTATTCATCCGTACTTAAACGTAATAAACGTAGTTATCCGTACTGAAACGTACCTTGACGTAGTTTCACATGCTGTCAAAGATAATCGTAATAAACACTTTGGCTACACGTGGCCTATTTACATGAAACTTACCGGCCTTTACTAAACCTTAATGCGAACGTAGTCATGAGTATTGATCCGTAGCTGAACGTAGTTATCCGAGGCTGTCCGTACTTAAGCGTAGTTCAACGTATATCACCACAGATCCGTCCACGCGCTGGGCAAGTTGCCAGGCGCAATAAAACGTAGTTAAACGTAGTACGCCTTACCTATCCTTACTTATCCGCGTCCTGTATCTTTTTGATCCCCGTTTCTCACCATTTTTCTCGTACTAAGACGTACTGCTCTGTACTTATCCGTGTTCACTCCCCCATAGACCAATTCCTTCCGCGCCGTACCTCAACGCGCCGACATATTCGTATGTGTGACTGTAGCTTAACTGGGATATTAGTATGTTGAACTACGGATGAATTGATTTCAACCAAGTTGGACTTAAGTTTCTCTAAAATGGCTACGGATCGCTCAAACTTGTCTGCATGTCCAAAAGTTGGAAAAACTAGCAAGTTTGGAATAATTCTTGAATACGTTTTGACAAGTTGTTGGTACGGATTGTTACAGATTATTACTTTGGGGTACATCTCAGGTACGGATCGATACGGATTAAAACGTTTCTATTCGAGGCTAAACTTAGCTATCCGTCTCGTATGTGTGACTGGCGTTTTACACACCCCGTGGTTTATGCGGATGTAGCTTGTAAAATTCGGAACATTTTTGTACATGCGCGCGTGCGTGTGTGTTTATGTTCGTCTTGAGCACGTGTTTGTCTGCCGTGGTTTATGGTGTATGAAGGCTGCATTTAGGAAAGTTGCTTTCGCTGTTGAGTATTCATCCTTGCGTTTTACACTTTCCATCAACACCCCTTACCTCTTATTCAATTTTAGGATTACGATATGATCAAAATGCACTTGTTGTTAGATTTTTGAGGCAACCATTCTAAATTATTTTTTTCCGTTACAATTTCTTTTTGTTGATGGTCTACATTTCGATGCAAGGCTCTATGGTTGTGTTTATAACAATCTGGCCTCCGGTAAATCTATTCCTATATGTTATCTATGGTACACACTGTAGGCTAATTTTGCTCAGAGCCATATTGCATTGGTAAATTTGAACTCTATCAGTTTTGTAGAATTCGTCTTTTTACATTTACAATGACATGCTTATATGTGGCAACTTTTTAAAGACATGAAGTATGATGTTTTAGTTAATTTGAAAGAATGAAGAAATTTTATCAACGAAAATCAGCTAAATAGTCGCAAACAACATTTATACTGTGCCAGAAAAAATGCGGAAATCAAAATGGATGTATTACCTGTTCACCAGTTCTATTCAAAAGATCTATTCCATCGTTTTGGTACTCATTATTTCCATTACCGAGTTTAGATGGATAAAATCCCTCCCCGCTGCATCCACCGCCACTTACACGTTTTTCTCGAGGAAAATCTTTGTGAAACTTTGGTCCAAATATACGATCAACCAATGATCTTGCAAATTCGTATCTGTAAAAATGTCTCTTTATTTTTTCATCTGACAAATATCGTAATTCCTCATATATATCTTTTATATTTCGATTAGAAAATCTTCAGAAAATAAACACAGAAACCTCCTGGAAATGACTGATTACGAGCATTTTACTGATTAAAATCAGAATACATTTAGTCAATCGTTAAGTGCTTTTTTAAGTATTGTAGCATTTCCAAAGTCACTCTGATACTTTCGGGAAATAATAAAATGCCTACCCTTCTTTCAAAGACACATATGCTTCTTTAAGATCCTTGTAGGTATCGAACAAATCTTCGAAGTGTTTCAAAAATCCTCCGCCCATGTTTCGCAATGAATCTAAGGGTGCCATCAAGGATTTGATCTCACTTTTAAGTTCAGCTTGAATTTTCTGTTTTATGATTTTCTGAAAAAAAAAGAAAAAGAAAAAAAAAAAACAATAAAAAGCTAAAACTTTAAACAAACTAACATTCTGGATAGAGCAAACGATTATAGTACAAATATCAGCAATGTATGTGTGATATTGTTTATAATGAAAGCATGAGAATCTAATAGGAAGGCATATAAAGATGACTTTAAACATATAACGTTCATTTTGGTGCTGTTTAAAAGACCGATTTGGCTGTTATTTGGATATTATCATGGTTATATTTTGCCTTGTTTGCTTCTAATTAGTATTAACTAATGTCCTGTTTGTTATCACCTTGAAAAGCAACGCACTGAATTTAAGGAGGTAGGTTACCTTAATATTTGTAAGTGTGCATATCCAACCGGAAGCCAACATGACGATTTACGATGATGTTTACGACAAACTAAATGTGTATGTATATCCATTCTTCTTAATGTATATCCATTCTTCTTAAAATAAATTATGAACCTGCCTCCGATCTTATGTTTATTGGTTTAATAATACAGAAATGAATAAATTTCTGCAGGTACGCTTCAAAACATTGTTGCCTGAAAATAACGTCATTAGCGTCATGGCGTCACGTGTCAGTTACCGCACAAAATTAAAAGGAGTCATCTAACGTCTGCCAGTACATTTGCACAATTGTCTTCATTGTTTTACTATATGATTATGGACGCTAAATCTAGCAAAGTGTAAACTTTACAGACACTTGTGATTAAATTTGTAAAATGAAATATATTATGATGTATAATGAATTTATAAAGATCGGGATAGTATTCTTCATATGTTTCTAGATCGAAAATATAGGTATATGCGTCATTGTGTTCTTGAAAACTCTTTTAAGTATCTACGAATAATTTCGCAACTTATATCCTGTATTTTAACATGATTTTTAATTTTCAATCTTTGTTGCTGATGAAAACTTTCTCTGCATTCGATCAAAAATATATAAGCTTTGAATATATGAATGAATATAAATAAAACATAAAGGAACATAAACAACGAAATTCGGTGTTACAATTGAGAATATATGTTCTTGATCCATTGAACATATAATACTTTCGACATTACCAGAGTTGTTTTGCCCTTTGTAACTTTTTCTGCTATGTCGTTTTCGACTTTTTCATTGAGCCAGCCTGGTCCTTTTTCTTTAATTGCTTTTACAGCGTCATGGTAAAGTTTGGCTATGGTCTCTACGTCTTCAGTAAGATCAATCCAGTAAGGTTTTTCTCCTTGAAATGGGAAACAATTACATATAACTGAAAACTCTGTTACGAACATCCGTAACTTCAACATAGACGCGATATACGTTAGTTAACAAAGACAAAGAACAATACGTACATATTTTTGAAATCGCGTTTTGACAATGGACGATATAGCGGCTAGAAGATTCTCGGAAATACTACGGACACGAAGTATGCGAATAATTAATATCTAAAGCACATAGGAAGCAGTCACAGGTTAAGAAAAAAACAACAGGAAATGCAAATAAATTTGATAGATACTTAGACAATCTTTCAATTCCATTAGAGAAATTTACATTCCGCATTATACCGTCGGCAACAACAAATCAGTGTACGTACTTAGTCTAGTAAACGAAAGAGTGCCACGTTATGACTTTAGGTGTAAGAATACATGCGGACCTACTTTGATATTAACTGTTTTGACACAAATGAGAACTACAAACTTTCGTGTTTTCACGATAGCTTGCTGTTTTGCGACAAAAAATCTTTGCCGAAACATACTTGCCTCGAACGCCGCTAACTTTAATATCTGGAATTAATTTCTAGGTTCACAGTATTAAAATATTTCCTTAATTTTATCGTTTTAATTTGCAGGCAGCAAAAAGGACAATCAAATTATACTTACCTTCATTTATGAATGTATGATTCATTATTTCGTTTTTCGTGTCTTTCAGGATATTGATGTTTGTGTATATTCTGTAAGTATAAGATACTGCAAATTCAAAATTAATTTAATTCGCATCAGCTTCCTTGTTATACACATTTTCTCTTTTAAAATTCTATCAAAGTTATAAAGTACCATAAATTGATTAGTGAAATCTAATTTCTCCAAGTATTGTACACACAGAAGGACGCATAGAAACAACATATAAATGGAAATTAAGTAACTCCAAAAATATATCATGTGAAATCTTTCAAAAACTGATGTCTTTTATGGCAAAGCATTTAGTACTAATATTGGACATACAATATACTTGTACTCAATTATATGTAACTCTGATCTGAAGTGACTGTTTCGCATTTAAACATTCACTGTTGATAATGATGACAATAGTCTTAATCCGGAACTGGGTTTTCCCACTTCAATTTAGGTACACATATCCCCGATTATATAAACTATATTTATATCTAAGTTTAACTTTTAATACATTAAATATTTCTTTTAATTGACAAGCCAAATTTATGATATTAACTAAAGACAGATATGTTAATGCCATTATGTGTTGGATTTATAAAATAAGGTTGATTTTGTGTTCCTGCGCGAGTTTAATATTTTGACATATTTCAATGCTACATAGTGCAATCTATTTATAGAATGGTTTGCTTGTACCCACAGCGCCTGCATGAATCTTGGAAATACCATACGTAATCCGAGTTCCGGAGAAAATCTATTACCTTATTACACCGGCACCAATCCTAAAAAGGGATGTTTTGTAGTCTTTAAAAATATTCATGAATCCGTCAATTATGTCTTGCACCGCATCAAACACATCCTTCGCAGCTTTTGGAATCACAACTTTAACGGCTTGCACTATTGACTATAAGGAATGATAATCTTTTGTGGCAATAATTCCTCGCCGGTTCTATATACTTCTATTGTATTTACTTTTATTATGAAATATTAGTATTTATTGATTTCAAAAAATGTCCTGTTCAAAAATTTACATGATATGAATGATATCAATTATTTACAAACGTTTATACTGTTCAAATGGCTTTTGATACTGACGTGCAGATACTTAGAAACATTTAGTTTAGTACAAACACAAAGTTTTCAAAGAAGAGAAAATGCGTTCAGTTATTTTCTAAAAGACAAGCGCTCCTGGCGGGTAACGTATGCCTTGTTTACCTCACTAAAATTAACATTTAATATTCGTAAAGCGCGGAAATTAATTGTAAATTACGTACATTGTAAAATGTCATTATATCTGCTTTGACTTTTTCATAAAGACGAACGACAGCATTGATAAATTTCATCACAGGTTTTATGAACGATGGAAGACTGTCCAGCTTGAAAACAGCAAGCTTTTTCATGACCCGATATATATTGCCGGCAAGATTTGATATCTGTAATATGAAAATTAATATTAACAATATTTACTCAGACGTTCCCTTGATTTCTTCAATATTTATGTACATAATTACCAAACAATTTAAAATATTAAAAATCTGCCACAATATACATTGTGGGCTGACCGGGAAACTATTGTATCTGACATTCTGACCAAAAATGGTGCATTATTGCATTTTCTTAGTCCTTTTATTGTCATACTCCAACTCATAAAATATTATAAAAAAATTCCAACAATTTCTTGTTCTTTTTTCAATGATGTGAACATATTGTATCTGCAATCATCAACTTGTTTTGACTGGAAAACTGTTGTATCTGCCTCCCTAGCACATACAATAATTTCCCGGTAACATTTTCAATTACAGTCTCAATTTGAAAAAAAAATATTTGTGACATTGTGGTCTGGAATTTAATGGCCAAACAAGGAGAAAATGTTATTGTTGTTAAGGCTTTATGTAAATATTAAAGACCTAAAATGAATTATAGCGTATATTAACATTTTCACATAATGTGATACACGTACAATATTGTCACGGTATCAGAAAAGATACTGGTTATGAAATACAATGTTGTATCTTCAAACTTGCATGAGGGTGTCAGGTCTTGATTAACTTAGAACAAGTGAATCCTTTACACAAACAGTGAAGACCCTGATCATACGTCACGTTCTTTTTGCGTCTGACGTTAGTGTTTGCCAAAGTCCTCTCGCAGATGCTAGCATCAAATGTTTAAATAAAACCTGTCCAGAAATGTTTCTCAGGTGACTCTCTATCAAGATGTTTCTGCCAAAATATTTCAAGCTGTTCTTCAAATAACTTGTTTTACATACACTTATGTAGGAAAAGAATTGAAAATCTAGTCTAAAACCATAATGTCGAGAGCTTCTATATTTGGTATCACTCAGATGAGCGTTTCATGACCATGTGGATCCTCGTAATATCTTTATTGTTGGAAGAATGTCAGAAGGAACTCAACTTGTAAGCTTCAAAGCTAATTTCCATTTTGCAGAAAATTAATGCTGAATACTATAACATTATTCATCCATATCACGCAAAAAATACTTCTTCATGACTTTGAATAAATTTCTGACAGGACTGAGTGTAGATCCAGGCTTTCCTGTGCATCTAGGTTGTTGAAATTAAATCACAAAATTATTTGCTTCTTGAAATAGTTTAGGTCTTTTATAACTTTTTAGCAAAAAGTGTTTGCCCTGTTCAGACTGCACATATGCACAGACTGATCTGGGCCCACTAGTTGCAAAGTCCTGAAGATTACCAAAGGCAGTTCTTAGTATGACGTGGCTCTATTATAACCAGGTGAACTCATACAGTCATGGCTTACACTTTAATGGCTACGGACTTAATTTTGTACATATTTTTATGAAAATACAGAAGATCGATTCAGCCATGTGCCATTCTGTTATGTGACATATGGCTTATCTTGTTTCTTGTTCCTGTCCTTTACTTTTGAAAATAGCAGCACGATAAAATTAGTCAATGATGCAATACCATAGAAGTTTCCTTTTTGATTCCTGCCTAATTATACTGTTCTGTCACATGGGAGGGTTGTCTACTTAGTAGAGGGTAAGGGCATGACAAAACGCTAAAGTTACTATTCATTAATAGCAACTAGGTCACGTGCTTGCTTTCTGGCTTTTCATTTTACTGTCTGTTAGTTTTGAAATTTTAGTCTCAAACATTGATAAAGTTGATTGAAGTTATTGTAATAAACTGAAGTTCTGTTAGAAACATCTAGTTAATTTTGTCATTTTTTATTTGTACAATAAAGATTTAAATTTTTGAGGGTATATGAATACCTTTGTCCACGACAAAAAGAAACGTGTGTAAATCTCTGTTTTTCAGAAGTTTTTGAAAATGATTCTTCATAATATTCTGTCTTTACTTTACCGAAGTTTCACTTTACTACTGTAGCCCTAGCAAAGGTGATACAGAGAACAAAATCACATTATTGTTCACATAAAGGTTAATTAGGCCTTAAATATTCTTTGTTTTCGGTAAAATGCTCAAAAACAATAGGGTAAGTTAGTTTGAAAATGTTTTTATACTGTTCGCATTCAAAGCCTATTGCAATTAGAGAAACTGTTAACAACAGTATGTATCCTAACCAGACTGCACGGATGCACAGCCTGATCTGGATCCATGCTGGTGGTAAATGCACTATGTTGGTTTTCTCATTCATTATTGCTGTCTTAACGTATTGTTTAAATACTTTCAGAGCATTTACAAATATATGTTTACCAATTTAAGAACAGAAATAGAAAGATAAATACAGATAAGAGATAATTCATATATAAAAATAATGAAACAATATGAAATAAAATAAATATAATTCAAGTACAGATACAATAGTTTCCCAGTCATCAGAAAGAAAATACTGTATCTAGCACTATTTTCATTGTATATTCATAATTCATGTTATTTATAAGTAAAACAACAATTCTACGCTTAAAGGTACCAAATAAAGACAAATAAAAAAGCAAAAGTCTTAAAAAAAGACTACACATTTTGAAATATATATCTAAACATTACGATAGCCATGCAATATTCCCTTCAAGTCAAAACATGTGCAGAAAAACGAATGATTCTTTTTTGTATTTTCTTAGACTGACATGGGTGGTCATTTTGTCCTTCTTTCGTGTTTATCGTTTTTCCGTAACCGATCGGAAATTATTCGGTATCACGCGATTTTATAATTAATTCAAACGAATGTCCGTTTAAAAGACGCACCACAAAATAACTGTATATTTGTTTATTTCCATAATAGTAGTAATAGTAGTTATACATGATTTGCATGAAAAAAATATGAGATATACAAGCTTTTAGTTTTAAATTGACAGTGACATATATTAGGCCAAGACAATGTGTTTAATGTATAAAATTTTATTGAATTAATGTAGCAATATGTACATAAATCAGTGTATGTAGGTAAATTTCAATCACATTTTGTCTCTAGTGTGCAAGATAGCTATTCATCTATAGTCTTAAAACTATTCTGAAAAGAGATTGACTAAATAAGTTTGCAGATCAAGTTGTGAAAACACATTTATTCAGGAAGGGCCTAAATTGTCCATCCGAAAACTTGTAGTAAGCTGTATATTACCTGTATTATAAGAATGATTTTCATGAAGTTTTTGTGAGTTACAAAAATGTTGAATTCCCTATGCTACTATGTTTGTAAACACTGCGTCATCGTTGGATCTATTTATAAATTATAGCCTCCTTTCGAAGCATTCTTACGAAGAAGTCCGAAGATGTGCGACGGGTTCGTAAGCAGTCGGAAAACATACTTTCGGTTTGAAATAGGCAAAAATGCTTTTGTTTATTTGTTGGTTATTCTTGAGCATATTCACGACTATTTTGTCAGATCCGATACAATGGGTCAGTGTATTCAGTAAAAATGAAGTCTCAGCTACAAACTCTGGTTTTCATATAATACTCGTTCGGGTTTTAGTAGTGAACTTTTAAAGCAATATGAATTTGATAATTAATTCTTAATAAACAGTGCAGATAAAATAGTTTTACGGTAACTTTTTTAATTGAATAATGTCATTTTGAACGTGAAAATATTGTATCTGACACTTTTTGCTAAATTTTTAAAATAAATTATTGAGTGCATTTTAAAAGCCAATATAGTATTTCTTATTTCAATTGATAATGATTTACTAAGTATGGTAATACTAAGCTACGTTTTTAAGAAAATATACAGTTTTTCTTTCTCCTTTAATATTTAGAAAACTGTAGATACAATAGTTTCCCGGTCAACCCTTGAAATTTCATTTTTTTTTTCAAACACATTGTCGTTAATTTAGCTACCTTTCTTTTACAATGGCTTTTATACACATAAGAATAAATGTTATTAGTATCAATCATGCACAATCTATACGTGAACAGACAGATGTTATCATTTAAGTAAATATATAAAATGTAATCAGTTTTCGATTGAACACTTACCTTATCTGGCATTTCGGCGACGGACTTGACAAAATTGTCAACAATATCCTTAAGAGAGAAGTCGGTAGATATAATTTTCTTGAATGCTTCCACACCTTTCTTCACAGCACCAACGACATTGTTTACTATGCTGGTGAACTGTTTTATGAGGTCAAAACCCAGTTTTGGATCAAGCTCCTGGAAAATTGCAATCAGTATTCGTTTGAAGTAACACATATTTCAACCGTTTGCTTTTTCTTACCATGGAAGACGTATTTAGAAACCTGTCTCATAATGCCTATGCTTTAATTGTTTGTCATTGAAAATATCATCATTATAACTGAAAGAACATATTTCATTTTTTTTCTTTGAAAATATAAACACAAGTATTGTAACTGTACAAGTAACCCGCGCTTATTTTAACTGTGATTTACAACAAATTATTATAGTCACCTTTAATATATTAAGTGCATACTTCGCTCCGCCTTTGAAACATATTCTTGCTAGAAAGAAGTCAATGTTCTTGCCGATAAATCCCAAATGGATCTTTACATAAGCTTCATCATGAACTCTCACATCTACACTCCCTTTTATCAGTGCTGAAATATATTGTTTTCTATATGTGCGCAATAGAAAAGCTTTAATCCTACATCCAAAATGGTAAATATAGAATAATTTCGTTCAATTAAAAACACTTAAATTCCTGTTTATGAAAACATTTATTGTTTTCTCGTAATTAGTTTCACAAAAAAGTAAAAATAGTTTTTTACATACACATTTTCAGATCAAGGAGATTTTCCATTATCAAGCCAAACGATGCACCAATAGAACTTGAGCCAATCTGTTTGCGCCAGTCAACCCCTGGGGCTTCAAGTCTAAATGCAAGCTCCGCGTCAAGTATTGATCTTTTCGAAATTCCTGCGCGGGCAAGTCCTGTTCCATCGCCAGTGCTAGATGACATGAAATTGTGATACTAAATGATAAGCCGATACTTACACATGGAATTATTACAGATTTATAAAATTTAAAATAAATACGTATAAGCAAAGCAGAGAAATATTTGACAAGATTGATATACAATGTATTACAACCTGGCAGTAAACGAATTCCTTTTGTATATCAAATCATATGAAATATAGCCATACCTGTCTACGTCTGCTAATGGATGAGCTTGATATTGGAGGAGTGCTTCATACCGAACAGTATCATCATCATCATACAAAGCCACTCTTTCAAGTTGCTCCAACGTCTGTTTAAACATTTTAAAAACATCTATGATTATCAATTTAACAATTAAGACACAACTAATATGCAACAATACAGTCTACTGCAAGTTTTGTGATCTTTTTATCACGATTTAGTGACATTTCTTTTTTTTCAGAATGTATCAATTATAAATAAAGTATCATACAATTAAACAATTGAATTTCGGACATGATCAATAACCTATCGGAGAAATTTCGAATTGCAAGCGTCTTTTGGAACTATGGCACAACGTATTTTCGATATGCACTAACTACCATTTAAATAATACATATTTTATCTTTGGGCTGAGCAAAATATAAATATTTCGAAGTAATGAAAGTTAAGATTCGACAACACTCATTTAAATGACGTCGAACACCAGCTACGACTTTTACACCTCTTTATGGTCAATATTGACGTTTCAGTATTCACTTCTAAAATAATTGTCTTAGCCTGTCCTAAAAGTTATTTTGGCCGAATCAGCTTTATTTAAAACGTGTAAACACAATTAATTATAGATCGAAACACGAGTATTTAATTGCTATTATATAAATATCATATGGCAGCGTGTGTGACACTGATATTGTCAACCCGAGGGCAGAATGTCACTCGAGGCGAAAGACGAGTGGTGACATTCTGTTTCAAGGGTTGAAAATATCAATGTCACACACGCTGCCATATGATATTTATTCTATTATACCGAACTAAATTAAGCACATAAAAAAGATAAAATATGTTTTTGATTCATTTAATTCAACAGTTTCATCTTTAGTGCGGTAATCACCTGTATACATTTTGAATAGTGACGTGATTATATACTATATGTGTACAAGGGAGACAATCATTTCATGATTTGGCTAAAATATTGAAGCAGTTATTTGCCCTTATATGACATTCAAAATATCAATGCAGTCACATGACCTGACAGTCACTTTCACTTGGTCACGTGTAAAAAAGGTTGAAAATGTTTCTGATAGTCAAAATATCTCTTTCTCGGGTAATGGGATTTTATCATTGTAGACAAAAGTGAGGTATAATAAACTGTATTATCACATTGAACTATGTTCAGAATGAGGAAAGTTTTTCAGTCATTATCGATCTTTAAATTAACATATCCGCGGATGAAGCAAATGGACGTAATTTAGCAGAGTTCATACTATCTTTTATCATTATTGCCTGATTCTCTTTTTCAGTTTTGTATTATCTAATATGTTATTATTCTTATCTCTTTTTCTTCAACGAATTGCAATATCTGCATATAGATACTGCATTCCTGAAAGGGTGATTTAAATAAGTTCACCCAGAAATATATGAATTTCGACGGAGGCGTCAGTCGACGTCTATATTTATATTCTGAGAGGTGAATATTTTTCATACCACACACTCAGGAATGCAGTATTTATTTTATTAAACCGAAAACATAGACAGGTCAAAACATGAACTGTAAAATCAACATAATGAATTGAATGATTTTTGAAATAACCATTACAAAGCAGGTTATTAACACCCAATAAGATAAACACGGTAGGTTTCTTTACTAGAGAGTCTTCTGAAATTGTGTCGAATCTTTTAAGATCTTTTTTTTTCTCGGCGAATGCCGTATTAAGAACGAATTCGTGATCATGCCACGTGATTTCAGTTTGCAAATCAGACTACTCGATGACGCATTATAGATAATTTATCAAAATGAACGATTTATGCAACACTCTGCCTGATTGGACGAGAGTGTCTATTTGTTTCGTTCTGCTGATTGTGCTACGCTGGGTGAAATGTAGACAAAGCATTTATGCTAAATGACGCTGTTCACAGTTTTAAAGCTAAGTTTTGCTCAGTATATTTAGATCTAAAAAATGATAAGTAAGTTTAATAAAATGATAAAAACCTGTTCAAATACCAACATATATCAATTTACAGAAAGAGCTGAATACGGTCTGCGTATCACATGAATAATGGCGTGATTAGAGTCTTCTATGTAGAGAAGTGCCTTCCAGACCGCTGCTGTAATTATTTGCCGTAGAATAAACGAAACAAAATTGCACATTAGGAAATTTTGTGAACATTTTAAAGAGAACCATTTAAATTGTTGTTAAGTGTGGTGTTTGGTTTTGCTATTTGCAAAATGTTAGATAAATGATAGAATGACACGATTTGTAAACCTCATATGCTTCTTGTATTACTACAATTAGCCGACAATCTTTAAAGCCGACAATCCTTTTTTAAAGATTGTTCTTGATTTTCACTCTCCTGATTGTGCAACGCTAAGTGAAATGTCAGACAAGGAGTGTTTAATGACGCTATTTACAGCTTTAAAGCTACGCTTCGCTCAGTATATTTAGCTAGAATATTGATATATCTAAAATGATAAGTAAGTTTTATAAATGTAATAGAAACCTGTTCAAATACCAATATGTATCAATTTACAGGGAGAGCTAAATACGGTCTGCCTATCACATGAATGAGGGTGTGATTAGCCGATCGATTAATGTCTTCTAGGTAGAGAAATTACTTCAAGACCACTGCTGTAATTATTCGACATAGAAAAAAAAAACGAAACAATATTGCACCGTTACGAGACCTTTGTGAAAAATTAAAAGAGAACCATTTAAATTGTTTGAGTGTTGTGTTTAGTTTTTGCTATTTTCAAAATGTTAGATAGATGACAGAATAACACAAATGATATGAAAACCTCATAAACTTATTGTCTTAATACAATTCTCCGACCATCTTTTTAAAAGATATTTCTTGTCAAGCATTATGCTAGGTTCAGCCGAGACGTTAAAATAACGATAAGCGCGTATTGTGCCGACACCGACAGCAGTAACACATTACAAAAGGCGATGACCTTGAAATTTTTATTTCTGAACGAAACATATAACTATGTGTACTCATTTTTCTACTTAGATCAATTTGTATTTGCTGATCATAGTTTCGATCCGAAATTTGATAAAAACAAACTTTTTTTTTTAATTTTCAGGATGGAGAGGAAATCACAAAAAAGAAAGATCGGCTGGGCTCATACATGAATGAGCACATGAAAAACATATGATTCTATCCTAAAATATAATTATAACCGCTTCGTCAAAAATAATTTCTGCAATTTTCTTATCAATGCAAATGTATCGTATTACCCAACGGGAGATATAAAAATATAATCGCAGAAAACAAAAATATAGTGCTGGTGCGCAAGTGATATTAAATTAATGGTGAATATCATATAACTATTAAAGTTTTTTTAAGAAAATGAAAATAACTATCTGCGCATGAGATATTAAATCACTGGAGAATAACCGTATATTATTTAAGTTCAACTAATTTGCTCTGGTCATTTATGTGAGGTAAAATAATTGCAATTATATCACGAGGAACTAAAAATTAGGCCGTATTGTTGTTATGTCACTACATATTAGAGAGCAGCCCATAAATGACAGTGCGTAATAAAGAAACTTTTATATTTTTCCTGGATGACAGTGCTTCAATGTGATTGAAAGCACCGACTTACACGGGTAGAATGTTTTATGATTCAATTGTTTTCAAGTATAATTGAAATAACTTTGCTGAATTTATTATTTGAGCGGACAAGTTGTCGTAAATTACAGTTTCAATGATTCATTACTTTTTTAAATGTTTAAGTGCCACTTAAACGAATTTAGATTTGTGTTTTGTAAGCTCAAAGTTGAATAAAATATCAGAAGGGGTATATAAATTGTCAATATTGTCAATAAACAGTGCGCGTTATTGACTGAACGTCCTAATGATTTACATTGTAGCTGTTAATCAGTCAGGAAAAGCAATACAGGCGGATATGATTCAGCCTTCTTATAACAGATAAATCGTAAAATAAACGTTCATTTTTCGCATGTACTTATATTTGTAAGCCTTAGGCGATATTGTTATTATAGGTATTAGTCTTGCATTCAGAAATGTTCATGTTCTGCAAAATTAAAAGCAAGATATTATGCGAAAGGACAAGTGCATATTTCCCGATACAACGCTGATAATATTTTTAGTAAATACTCATCTACACTTCTTGTCCTTTTAATATATTTGTTCTTTAATCTAAGTTAAAAAGTCGTTCTGTCGTCTGAAATGAAAATTCTAACGATACGATATATATCACTCACCTGATATAAAATTTACACGTCATAATGATTACACTAGACACATTTATACAGAGACTGTAAACACATATTAAAAAGATGCACATATCTGTAACTTTAACGAAAATACATATTGGCCGTAATAGTTGTGAAAAGTATTACAAACGAAAACATCATTCATTAAAAATTTAGCATTGATAATAATTATACACTAGGATACTGATTCCAGTGTCTACATATAGGATTGTCTTGTATTTGTTTTGACACTCTAATTACTAGTCAATTACATTCTCATTCTAACATTAGTCAATCGCAAACACAAAATATATCATGTTAAATTATATTACGAGCTTTAAACATCATTGATTTAAGAAATTGAGAATCAATAAAACAAATTACCTTAAAGTCGTGGAATTTTCTAAGTGCGTGAATTCCTGTACGTTTGATCCATTGTGAGTTTGTTGAATTGATGTGTGACAATATATGCTCATACGACACAGGTAAGCCTGCATTGCCGATGGCATCAAGGAGTACAACTTTGTTGTGATCATGCTCTACACATTCAACCTCTGTCATAACTGATCTTTTCATCTCAAATAACCATGGGTCTGATATAGAAAGAATAGGGCAATAATGTCTAAATGTATGATGCATACTATTTCACCATCCTCGGGCTTACAATAAGTGCTGCGTCTATTTACACTGACACTTGCAACTATTTTACAGTAAATCACTTTTGTTTGCAAAGCAGCTACATAAACATACATCGACTAATATCAATTGATATGACTGATCACTTCTAAAGATGGTGTGTAATGTGTGTTTAGGTGAGGTTATTTTAGAATGCAAGAATTGTCTGTTACATGTAGGGGTCAGCAAATGTGATCCCGTAAGCGACAATGTTTTCTTTTCAAGTAACGTACAGATATTTCAGTTGATACAATTGTGATACTCTGAAAGCAGTGACTTAAGTAAAATATAGCACCAACACAAGGCTTCCGAATATATAATGCCAACTGCGTCAATTTTAATCATCTTGCTTGAAGGGGATTATGATATACAATATATGTCTAAAGATAAAATTAAAAATGATATGTGCAGTAATACCATGTAGTCCTAGCTCATCATGGAGATATTGCACGAGCTGTTCGGCGTATTCAGATTGACCGTACTTCCTCACACTTCCAACTAGTCCCCCGAATGTTAAACAAGACACATATCTGATATCTCGAGAAAGTAGTACTTTTTCTGAACGTCTTCCTTTGAAGCAAAACTTTTCTACTGTCGTCAGAAGCTCCTGTGGTATTGAATACCATAGAAAATCATTATGTAAAATATCAGTTATATTTTGGCAGAATTATGTTTTGATTTTACTCGCTCATAAATAATATGCCTTATGAAAAGCCTTTATTTCTAAATATGAGTTTAATATATGCAGATGCAATGAAATCTTGGTTTGATATAATAACAGTCAATTCTATCACATTAAAAAATTTACTCCTAGAAGCTCTAAAGAACCAGGAAAATCAGATGTATATACTTGATTATATGCAAGTTCAAAATTTGCATAAGAAACTACACACAATTAAGGGGTTTATGCTCACTCGTTTTATTTGTTACAAATTGTCATTAAAATGTGTCTTGTATTATGAAAACGCCAACCACTTCGCTATTGTACGTCCTACTTAAAATTAACATCTTCTGGTTCCCTTTAGCACTTGCTGATTCAAAGACCTTAGCAATGACGTTTGTTTTGTCTTTATAAACTTTTACGAACTTTGTGATCTTATGCAATCAAAAAAGTTTTACAAAGAGGGACTCTTGTCTGATACATGATAATTTCGCTGACCATCTGCAATCTGTTCAGATGGTACGCATCTTTTATTACATATTCAATCACTGAATTAAAATTTGCGGCAACTAATTGCAGATACCTCGTGGCTCTTGCGACTGCATAGCGGATACAAAAATATTGACAATAATTTTATTTTACCAGTGTTGGTTCTTTGTCAATAGTCGTGAGTGATGTAAGCACACTCATTAAGAGTTCCTCATCTATACGCAGATTATTTAATACTTTATCGACTATCATCCTTTGATAGTTGATCGCTACTAAGGCGTCAGCTATTGTATTTTTGTCGCCTCTGTTCGTTCGTTTCCTGTAATAATATTACGTTCAAATAAGAAAACGAAAACTTGCAGGTCCTAACAAATTAAACTGCGCATCAGATATAAGAACAAACGTTTTGCATTTCATTTTCTAAGTATCATGGTCCTAGAGTAAAAGTTTTTAGCAAATGTAATGTAAAATGCTATTATATGGTTTCACAATTTTACTTCATATACATCATACATGTCACTACGTACACTGACAGAAAGTACTCATCTGTGATGTCTTCAACATCTGACTCATCCATCCTTCCAAGTGTCAAAACCAAATTATGAAAACAAGTTCCGACCTCAGGGGAACCTGAAGTAAAACGCTGTTTACAGTGTGAGATCTGTAATATTACTGTAATGTATCTGAGCATATAATTAAAAATAATTAAACAATTAGTCATGTCTTTGTTTTCGTGTATATCAAATTTCAATTGTTTAACATGCAATTAGTTTTCTTGTCACAATATATGCATATGATATCCCGATCTAACGATTTCAGAAACCACCATGGTTACGTATACGTTAAACCTAATACACAGATTGTGATAAGCATTTTTCGTTTAAAATAATGTCTAAATATTACTGGGATAGTATTCATGTAGGTTATTACTTTAATTTACGAATGAATTTCCAGAATGACTTCTCGTGAATATAAAAGTAACGTCATGCTCTTTTCATATCATTTCCAGAACATGTTAAAAATCGCAGCCGAAATGCTAGCTATTCCATATTTGAATAATGATGACGAGCATATTTCATATTAGAAAAATACACACCAATTAATAATTTTCTCACTCATAGAGGGATTGTCTGTTTACGTAGAAAAGTAATTATTTATCACACTTTATACAATTAGAAACAATAGTTAATGTCAGTTGATATTCCTAGCAACTCGCCGTAACATTCACACCGACAAATAGCAATTGAATAAGTGTTCATTAGAAACATATCACCGCACAAAGAGAAGCATTTTTGACTTACGGACAACACTTTCCTATCATTTTGAATGGCCTACAATATTCAGCAAATAAGCGCTATTTAGAATTAATCAAGTTTAACCTTTCTCTGGTTGGTGACGAATGCAAGACAGGTTTCCAGCAATGTAAGACGATGTATCCTGAATGTCACTTTTTGTCTTTAAGTCACTCCTTTTTGTCAGCTAAAGATACAAGAAATGGCATCTTAAAATATAGAATTGGCTGTTTCGTTCTACTTAATCCAGTTTCACAAGGGAACTATTATCTATTCGAGTTGCGTACCTGTTTGATCTATGACATTCTGACGAGCAACATTATGTCATCACGACCATTATAATAAACAGTTTTTACAATATAGTAAAGTAAAAGATGATACATCATTATCAAAAGCTTATAAATAATTGAAATCTGCAGGAAAAAGCACCCCAGGTACATCGAAACAATAAATCAATAAAACAAACTCCTACGGTACAGCATACCTTATTGGTGTGATGAATACGTCCGGATTTGAGATCAAGTGGTTTTACTGATTTGACTGTAAACTGTGTTTTCTTCAAAAATATTAGTCTGTCCTTTGAGCTGGCGATTATCGAGGGAAAACCTGTCATAATTATTTATTTGTATTAATAACTATCGATGGCTTAGAACTAGATACGTACACGTTATGATTAGATATTCTGTAAGAGCGTAGACGTATTGAAGTGCCAAGTTTTGGATTAAAATGTTTTGCTTAAAAATTGAACTTTGGTCATTACATATGCATTAGATCTTGAGTTATTCTAAAAAGTTCTAAACTAGAAAAATATGTCAGAGTCGGGAATCAACCCGGGTTTCTTGACCATAAACACTTTCCTTCCATATTTACCAGTTCACCACTAAAGGACCGCATTATTAAAACTATATAATCAAGATGTTTTACCTTCGCTACCCCATGACACATGTTTTTTAATTTGGAAATATTAATAAAATAACAACTACTTCCCATTTGTTTCCATAACATATAAGAAATATAGCAATAATATTCTGTCTTAAATTGTTTATTCCCTTTGCTGTCTTACAAACTGAAGGTCATTCCATCTAAATATGAATTATCTGACAAAGCAAAGGTTAAAGGTCATACTATAAAGGGTTGATAGCTTCTTTATACATAAGATAGATATGTTTATAATTTCCTGATTGAGACTAAGATATTTTACCATTTAACCAACATTTTCAATCAGATGTCCTGACGAATTCATATTTTTCATTCCTTTTCCAAAACATCAATAATCCAGTCTGAATGAAATGAATGAGCATAACTATTGTTACTAATTGTGTTCTAAAGCTTATGCCAAAATCTTAAAAGTCAAGGTAAATTGTAAGAATAAATTGCATTTTTCTGAAACGGAAAAGTCTAGAAATCCAATTATGATTAGGACTATAGGAATGCAAACAAAAAGGTTTATCGTTCAGAAGTAAAAATGTTGCTATGTTCTCATTTTGTGCTGAAAATTTGAATGACAGAAGTAAGCTGATATACTAGGAAATATCTTAATCAACATAATGTAATGATATATAGCAGGACTGAAAAACTGAAAGCACTCATGTCGAAATTACTTATTGCCTCCGCAGTGCTACAAGAGATACTGTTAGTAATATTATCCTTTATTTGTTCTTCCTGGTGGGAAGGCAACTAACAATTCACTTCAGAAAAATATAAGAGGTTTGATAACATTTATTGTCGTGCCTTATAGACTGGATTACTTATGAGTGCCTGCAATAAGGAAGAAGACAAAAAAAAAACGATATACTTGTGCGAATTCCTTGGCTGAATAATGTCAATAAATCACAGAAAATCACCAATATGCATGTCATATAGAGCACGCACAAAGTTCCCATTCTGCTTTAAGAGGTAAAGTAAACAAACATATGGGCCTCAGGGAGTTGTAAGAGTGATACAACAAACTTCTCGAAGCCCTTATAGTGAATAATATATGTCCACACTTCAATAGTACAAACAGAACTTCAATGTGATTAAGTATAAGGGTTTGAAACCGGCCAATATTTAATTCTGATTTGAATAGAGGGAAGAGTGGTTTTTGAAGTGTACACTGCAATAAATCGTTTAGGAATAATATATTTTACTTTTTATGGTACATGAATAAAGGGAAGCGCACTTAAACTTGAAAAATGAAGTATTTTGAAATCTGGCAAGAATCCTATTTTACAATTTAGTATATTTGTACAACTTATAGGATTTAAAACCAAGTAAAGCGTAAGAGAAACGTTTAAGATGTTGAAGTTTGGACTATCTTAATTATAACTATACAAACCCATTTCTGAAAAGCCAGTCGTAGCTTCCACCGGTCGCATTCCATAAAAAGGATTAAATCTGCATGAACAAACATAAAATAATATAACAGTTTCATATTATAAAGGGAAAAATCCCGATCTCAGTCACCTAAGAATGTTGACCCTAATAAGATTGATAATAATGTCAGTAGAGGAATTACACCATTTCCGATTTCAACTATTTGCAGCTAATTATTATAAAACAACTTATTCATTTGTTTTAAAGCATTTAATACGTTGCATGTTTACATTGTTAACAGCATGAAAAGAATGCAGATTACATACTGAAATTATTTGTAAACAACTGCTTGATAAGTCTTAATGTATGGTCTGATGCTTTAAAGACATACCCTGCCTTTGTTGAAAAGTCAATGTTAAATTCTTCTTCAATCATGACACTATGAATTGTATTCAAGTCGTCGTGGAAGTGCAGCATCTACATAGTTAAAAGACTACTTTTAGTACATTCAATACCACCGAAAACATTTTCTCTAATTTTGATATTTCCAACACATAGATAGTTCACCTAATCCAGCCAAAAAACATCTCAATAAACAGTTGTAGGAACATTACTAGGATTGAGTCGCTTTGAAGGACAGTTTTGGTGTTTTTTTAACTAAAAATAATATGATACAAATAATTTATATGTGCCTAAGCCTTGATTTATGTGAGTGTTATAAAGTGTCTTTGCTAGTCTTTGTTATTCCCTATGTTTCTGTTACATCTCTTTCTATAGATATACGAGATTTTTTAATAACATAATTAACTGTGTACCCTGATAAGTGTTTGCAAAGTTTACACACTTTAATTTCCTACTTCATTTTGTTTTGGTTAGATTATAACATAAAACAAATGTAACTATATAATATTATAATTTGAAAAATTAAATATATAAAATTTATGGTCATTCAATGTAAATATATAGACTAGATTAAATTTGTTTTTGTCTCTGTCCTGTATCATCAACTGGTTTTGTAAAGCGCATATTTTGCGCAATATAAGTGTTATTTGTATTGTAATGTATTATTTTTAAAACTGTTTGTTTTCTTGACAATGTAAGATCAAAATATCTTTCTCGAAGTGAAAGATAATTGCAATATTTTCACGAGTAAAGTAGCCGTGCGTGGTATTACGTTCAGGAATGTAACATATTTTGATGTTACATGTGAAACAAAAAGATGTATTTTATATTTTAACCAAATTCTGACCTGTTTCATTCCTTGCCAGTGACGATATTTAGCATTTAACAATGAATAAACTAAATATGTTTATTCCGACATTCAAATACAAAACTCACTGTTACATGTTACAAAATTATTTAATGAATTGCTAGCAAAACAGTTTTTTTTTATTTAAAGAGTGCAGCTGAAACATTTCATTCGTATATTGAAAATAATATATATGGCAGTTTTGAAGATTATACAAGTTTTTGTCAATTAAAGCGCTATAGTGCATTCGCTTACGTTACCTTTCAAAGCAAAGTTAACAGTTAGCTTTACAATTTGTTTTACAACAAAAAGGTGATTGCGTTACATGAAATTATGCACATTCAAGCAGTTTAGTGAAATAAAACATATAACAATATAAAAAACATTACCTTTGCATATGTACTATTACCATTAACTGATTTTACATTTGTTTTGTTTCTTGTCTTCACGTACTCAAATCCAAATGTGGTTTTGTTAACTATATATGTTGCATTGTGAAAGCCTGGAAAAACGATTGTGTATAAATATATCAATTATGCATTTATATCATATATGCATGTAAATAACTAATTTATAACTGAAATCATACTCTTCAGAAATACGTCAATATTCTGAAAATCGCTTACGTATATGGCTGTTTGATGAAATTAGATTGCAAAAAATAAAAGTCAGCTTTGCCTGACCAACCTTCTCGTCCATGTTCATTTGTTTCATATCGCCAACCGTCGTGTAGATAGGATTCATGCTCGATCTGAAACATATTACATATTCTGAGTCGAAAAGTCAAAACTGCTTGGCTAAAAAACAGAAAGATTCAGAACTAGCAGACTGCATTTAGTTTATATGCGAAGATGTAGAAAGACACGAAATTAAGCTAATGTTGATAATATTTACTTGCATAATAAAACTATCGACTATTGAAAAGCTACATTTTATCTATATTTCCACATGATGAATGGTAAATACTAAATGTTTACTTCGTGACGATGATGAAGTTTGGCTGAAAGCATGCCCGCAAATCCTTTCTTGACCATTAAAATTTCATGTTCTTCATCTGGCTGATGAAATACCTTTCCGATTTCTCCACGGTGGCTTATCTCAAAGGAAAACCTATAAAAATAGTTCAAATTTCAACATGACATTTTATCTCTTTCACCTAAGGTGTCTCTCCGTGCATTATTTCATCACGGGCCAGCACCTGATAGAACCACCGACCATCCGTTAGCCAGCTGTACGGCTTCCTCACAAAAATAATTCAACAACCCGAGTGAGACTTGAACCAACATCGGTGAGGTGCAAGTGATTCGAAGTCTGCGACATTAATCACTCGGCCATGGAGGTCCCTGTCTTTTTCATATAAGTAAATAAAATATTTCCAAATTATATGAAGTATCAAGTTACAATTTATGTTTCATACTTATGTTATTGGATTTCATATTGACTCAAAACTGATTCTTTCTATAAACATTCGTTTGGGCTCGACATCCCGTTCCATAAATTTGCATTCTTATTTTTGTTAATTGTGTTTGAGGTAGTCAAGCTTTGCCGCTTTCATAAAAAAGATGTCTTACATGCACTTTTCGTGTCAGGTGTCTTTTCTAAACTGATACAAGTTATACCATCTGAAGTAAATGCAGTTCCTCTGCAGTTTGTATTTTTGAATCATATAGTTTATGTACGTTTAAAATAATCTGTATCTGCATGGTTCAACCTTTTCAAATACCAAATGTGTAGAACGTTACTGCCATAATCAGCGTATAATTAAATTTATATGAAAACCCTTTAGAAGCAAAGGACACAACCAAGCAAATCAATTTGCTTTGTTTGACTGAGTCTATTCATGAGAAATAATGAAATGTGCGACACCCTTCTTGACCCTTAACATATTCAGAGGACGCCGTGATCTTTAAGGACCAGAAAATATAACACTACGGCTAGACAATGGGTACAATAGGGTGATTATAATAGTAGCTTGATCTGGGATGCTGTATTCGGCTCGAGTGCATTTCGCTAGAACGGATCTCACGAGGCGCGCAAGCGCCGAGTGTGATCCGTCCTTGCGAAATCCAAGAGAACCGAATACAAAATCATAGATCTAGCTATGGCATGTCAAACGTTGCTAAATTATATGTATGTTATTATTATTGTATGTTTGTTATTGTTATTCAATGTCGTGTCATTCATATTCTAAGATTTGCTATTGTTATTGTATATGTCGTTATTCTTATGGTATGTTCGATATTCTTATGATAAAAGTTATTATTGTTATTCTATATTTCGTTATTGTTATTGTATTTTTGATATTGTTATTCAATTTCTTGTCATTCATATTCTAAATGTTACCATTGTTATTCTATATGTCGTTATTCTTATTGTATGTTCGATATTCTTATTGTAAAAGACGTTATTGTTGTTGTATATTCATTATTGTTTTTGTAAGCTTGATATTCTTATTGTATGTTCGATTTCCCGCGATATAAATAGCACAGCGACGCTAAACAAATACAATCACATAACATAGAATAAGAATGACACGTTTTGTAAATAG